>NC_080443.1:7077087-7154587 GCF_028018845.1 Melospiza georgiana | reverse complement strand
AGAGTAGGGGACACACATTCCAGCATGACTTGCAGTCACCTGTTTGCTTTTTAATGTTGCTGTTGAATTTGTATTTAACTCAGGATTAAAGTATAAGCTGACGTATTTGAATAAGGATATCTTTAAGCCATGAGTTCTTAAAATTTAAAAAAAATGGCTGCACAGTTGGTTAATAGAGATTTTAAAACACAAAGGATGCTGAGTAACTAAGACATTGTACTACTGTTGATTGGAATCACAAAGCAGTTTCATAACACAGAGAGCCACTGGAGTCCCACTGCATTTGTGGCAGTGGTGGAAGGGGATGGGTTCTCATTCCTGGGAGGAGGTGCAGGAGCTGTGTGGGTGGTGATGGGCAGAGGGCAGGAGCTTCCCTTGGAGCCTGCCTGGGAGCTCTCAGGAACAGGCAGTGGCCCTGGGAGTGCTGGTCTCAGGGAAAAGGGGTCAAACACGCAGTCCTGCCCTTCACCCAGACAGGGTGAAGCATTAGGATTTGTTCCCTGTGTGCCAGACAGCACTCAAACAGGAACAGCTATTCCCCATCCTCAGTGGATGCACTGTTTTACCAGGGAGCAAGGCTTTTAAATGCCAGCAAGAACTTGTCACTGACTAGCATTTGCTCACAAGTGTGTATCTCAGGTCACCTCTGTGGCTTTAAATGGGGTTTATATTTATTATTTCTGAAAGGCAGGTTTTTGTATGATTTTCAGAGTGGGTCTTTTTCACTAAATAAGTGATTGATAATGACTGGATTTTGATCAGATTTTCCAGGTAACTCTGGAGGTAATTTTTAATGGTCTTCATTGTAAATTTATTCTTTAAGTGTGATTATTAAAAATGAGCTAAAATACAAACCAGGTTTGTTTTCCCAGTTAAGAAAACCTGCTGTTAATGGGACAGTGAGCAAATGCCACATTCACATGTTGATATCTATCAGATCAAACCAAAATCTACTGTTTGGCACAAGAGGTAAAAAACCCCACACTGTAATAAAACTGTCACAGGATCAGTGTCTCCTGCTTTGTAAATAAACATCTCTGCTTTGCCTTGGTATTTCTGTAACATCCGGAGACTATTACCCTGTGTTGCTGCTCTGGTTCATTGACAGTTTCACTTAAACAGTTAAACAATAGTTTGAAATGGAAAATGTTCTGCCCATATTCCTTACTTAGTTCCTTTGTGAGTTTTTTCCCACCCCTCAAATGTTTTTTGTTGGATATTTTTGTTGGATTTTTCAGTCAGTCGCCTTAGTAATTGCATCTTATTTTTCACTACACAGGAAAATACCGAACTGCTCACAAACCTCATTCAAAGCCAAAAGTATCAAATGTTTTTGAGGTAGATTTTCCAGCAAATGGAAATGATACAAAACCAATGGGTCGTTTTCAGTCAGAGGAGGAGCTGTGGGCCCGTTTAGAAGAGCTCGAGAGACAAGAAGAGATGCTTGGTGAACTTGACAGGTACAGTGCTGCTGTGGCACAGGCAGGACTGGAGTGCAGAGGGCTGTGGGGCTGCTGGTGCACAGAGGGTCTCACCAGCAGGGCAAAGAGCTGACCACACAGGTGGAATTAAAATTATCATAGGTGGAAGAAGGGTGGGACACGAACAAAGCACTCACTGCAACGCCAGAGCTCCTAAAATCTGCCTCTGTGCAACCACAGCAGTCCAGCCTTCTGGTTTTTTTTTTCTTTAAGATGAAGAGGGGGAAGTGAAATTGATTTCCCACAGGCTATGAAAATCCATAGTTTTCCATGTGGGAGTTACCCACTTAATGCTCTGTGGCATCCTTAGATCTATTCTGATCTGCAAGCATGGTTGTTAGCCATGATGTCACGGTTCTGGTACTCCAGTTGGTGTGGGAAGGGCACAGGCATTGTTAGAGGGCACAGAGAACTTGCACTGTCTGTCTGAAAGTACAGCACCTGGGTAAAGAAAGTTACATGCAGGCAAGTTCATGACTTTGTATGTTTTTCTCTGAAGAGCACAACTTGCCTCTGTTCACGTAGATATTTTTCATTCCTTAGGATGCCCGATGCAGTTCAGGTAAATGGAGAAGATGCAACCTCTTCTGAAGATGAGAGGGAGGACAAGGACACAGATGTGAATGGGACCTGTAGGGCAGAGGACTGTATTACTCAGGGCAACTTCCATAAAGAATTTGGGAATTCAGACTTGTTTGTGCACCACCTTAATGGCTCCACTTACCACAGTGATGATGAAGATGACAGAGATGTTGGACATAACTCTGTTCCAACTATTTATTTCTCTCACACTGTGGAACCTAAAAGGGTTTGTACTTTATTTAATTTTTATCTTTTGCTCAAGAGATTACATAAAATATATATGCCATATGTAAACCTGAAAACTTTAGATGTGTAGATGTAGTAGAATGCTAGCTGGAGGTGACATTGGTTTTTTTTTTTTTTTCATATTATGAAAACCTCTCTGTTTAGATCCTGTTGTCCTAAATATGGTATTAAAAAAATGATCTTCAGATGTCTGCCTTGTTGTTCTGGCTTCTGGCTGTTGTAGAAGGCAGCATCCTGTCTAGGAGTTATTTAAAAAACTTCTTACTTGCCTTGAAACTGGCCTTTGAGCAGCTCAGCTGTTGAGCAGAGCTTGAGTAAGCAGACTGTCATATTTTATATGCAGAATATGTGCACGAGGGCAAAGAAATGCCCCAGCCTAGTGCAAGTGGTAGAGAATAAACAGTGCACACGATGAATGTTACCATTCATACATTTAACTTACCTGTGCTTCCTAGTCCCCACCTGCTTGGGTAAGGGAATGTCAGGAATCAGTTGATCTGCAGCCTGGTGATTGTTGATTTTATGGTCTAGACCATCATTTGTGTTCAATTTTCAGGTAAGAATAAACACAGGAAAAAATACTACTTTGAAATTCAGTGAGAAGAAAGAAGAGGCCAAGCGTAAAAAGAGGAACAGCAGTGGCAATGGCCATGCAGCTCCAGAGCTGCCCATCATCAAAACCCCAGCAGACATTTACAGGTGGGTAATTTATGGTGCAGCTTTCCCCTGAGCAGACCTTCTCCTTTCATTTCTGTCCACCTAGAGTGTGAAACCCCACCTACAGTTTCCTGAAAGAAACAGCTGGAACTGAATTTACCACTTAAAAATGAAAGTTTGTGCCTTCTGCATGGTTGCTTTGCTTTCTTATCCATAAAATATTTCTGAGCTTAACGCTTCCTTTTCCAAATAGTAGTTCTTCTTTTACCTGCTTTTCCAGAGCTTCTGAAATGGAGGTAAATTTGCTAGTATGTATCATCCTCAGAAAGGAATGCAGCAGTTATGTTATGTGTTCTGGTTAATTCCCTGCCATTTTTCCCTGTGTTTGTTTTCAAACAGATCTGACCAGATCTACCCCTTGTAATACTCCTGCTTTCCTGGTTATTGATTTGCTGGACTCTGTCTCTTCCTTTCTGTGTCTTCAAAACATACTCAGCTCTTTGCTTGCATAGTTTCTTTTGCATTCCCTCTTCCTGGCCTCAGTCTGTCACTTTGTGTTCTTCATAAAAGGTACTGCTCACCTGTAGGACACCCACACACACAGAGAGCTTGAAAAACAGTGCTGGGCTTAGGGCATTGTACAAAACAACTAAGGTGACAGGATAATTAAAACAAGTATTCAGGTTTGTAAGGATAAACACAGGCACCTATTGGATTGGTTGATTAAGTGGTTGTGAGAATTCCACTGTATGTCTCTGTATTTGGGTACCTAAATATGTTAAACATGTTACAAAGTGTTAAAAGTGAAACCACATCCTGTAATTGCAGCTGCAGGGGCTGAAGATGAGCAAAAGATTCTTTGGTGCTCCTCCCCCTGAGCCCTGCAAATTCCATCTTCTGTAGAGATGTATTTCCATAAGTGCCTGATGAATAAAGCTGTTAGAAACAAGTAACACCCTTAAAATCATCCAGTCATTGGGCTCCTCCTTTATGAGTTTGATAAAATTGGCATTGTCTTCTCATTCTCCTCCACCCACCCTTGACTTTCTCAAGTCATGGAGAGGGAGCACAAGAGCCATCTTTGTCAGTTCACAGTCTGTTAATACTTGAAAAGTGTCTTCCTGTTGATCTGATCTTATAAGCTGATTTTTTAAATTTTGTTTCTAATTGAAAGCAGATTATGACACTTGTCAGGAGAAAGCTCCATCTTTTCCACGTGCAATGAATGTTTCAAGTATTTGTTTTTGTATTCTACATATGACAAGGACTTAAATCCAGAAAACATTCCCAGATTGTGATCTGATTCTCTTTACAGAAACAACCCTGGTCATCATTTAATTTACCTTTTTCCTAACTTTTTCTAACTCACACCTTTCTGTTTTGTAACATTTTTCAAAGAGCTATGCATTTTCTGCTGAAAATAAGTACCAACTTTATGCTTGAATAAAGGGCATAACACTCTGCAGAATTGATTCTTGTACACTGGTAAATAAATAAAGTGCCTCTGAAGGTACAGTATTGTCATTCTGCAGCGAAAAAGTTGGGAAAGCACATCATAATTAATTTGTACAAAAGACAAAGCAAGATCACTGTAAATTTGTCATCTGATGCTGAAATGGTTTATTAAAGCTAACATTTTCCTTTATAGATACTTTGTTGATGTTGTGAATGGAGAATATGTCCCTCGTAAATCAATCCTGAAGTCCCGGAGCAGAGAGAACAGTGTTTGCAGCGATACCAGTGAGAACAGTGCTGCTGAGTTTGATGACAGACGAGTTCAGAGGAGTGTTAGCTGTGATGAAGCCACTCAGAGTGACAACAGCGAAGGCATCCTCGAGGAAGAGGAGGGGGAGGAGAAGCAGCAGCTACCGAAAAAGCTTCCTCCCTCTTCAGGGACAACTGAGGTACAGTTTTTAATTCATTATTGATTGTTGGCCGGGATAGAAATGAGAAATCTAATGACTCTAGTTGTCTATACCATCAGTTTTATTTCTTTAAAATAATTTTCTAACTCCTGCCTGGTTCGCTTCAGAAGGACATAGCAGGTGACAGGCCTCAGTCACACACATCCTAGGGGCAGAGGGGAGGAGCTGCTCACCTCGTGGCTTCCCCAAGGCTTGAAGCTCTTCCATAAAGATCCAGCAAAGTGCTCACTCACTGGTGTTACTGAAACCTGTGTGCTGGGTCACCCTGACCGCTTCACTGCAGGAGAGACAGCAGTATTTTGGACTAAAAGAGGGAAATCTGTACTTTGTAACTGATCAAAGGAAGAGGTGACTCTCTAACCTGTCTTGCACTACTAGGTAGCTAATTTTCAAGGAGTGTTTCAAGTTTAAAAATAGATACCAGCTGAATTACTATTGTGATGTGCCAATAGCAGAGAAACTGCCTGGTGGAAGGAAGCATTGCACCCCTACTCCTCCTATTCCAGACTAAGCCATTAGGGATCCCAAACAAATCTGTTTACATGTGTTTGGAAAGTTCAGGGCTTCATCATAAAAGACAGACTGTACAATGTAAGGGAAGATGTACAGTTGCTTAGTGACTGGGTGAATACAGGAATTAAATGTAGACATTCGTGGCATAGCGTATTCGTTTCTGTTTTGTAACAGCTTAACACTAATTTTTTCAAACTAGATAAAACTTGAGTCTTCAGTAGTTCCCAGTGCAATGGACAAGTTCAATGAAAGCACTACTTCTGCAAAAATTATTTTGGACAAGAAATGAATTCCTCATAAAAGCTGTTGTTTATCACCATTTTTCATGCAAACAGCTTCAGATGAATCCAGGCAGGATGTGAAGATTCATGATGGAAAATTTATCTGTGGAGTTAGCACTCCACATTGTATACTTTCTGGAATATATTTGCTATATTCTTATAAAACATCTAAGTACACTTTAGATGTTACCCATCAGTCTATTACCTGAGTCTGGCATGATTATTCTCTACAATGTAATGTATTTTCTAAGCAACTGAAGGAGATTAAGCAAAACACTCCAGTCAGATGTGCTTCCCTAAATGCTGTTGTTTTTCTTTTGGTTGTTTTTGTGGGTGTTTGAAATCCATTATTTCTCCATTACACACTAGCTTTTTTTTATTTCTAATTTTACCACCATCACTTAGTTTGTGCATTGCTTACCTGTTTTTGAAAATGAGCTTCTTGTTAGATTAACAGAGTTGTACAAGCACAGCTTTAGGCACACTTGGGCTACTGGAGCAGAAAACAAAAAACACTGCTTTTTTTGCAGGTCCAGCAAGAGAATGGCCTGTTTGTTTTGCTTTGTCTTTGTTGGTAACTGAGTTATGAAAAAGCACAACTAAGCATAGTGACTGAATCTGGTGTGCATTCCTTTGTGCCCAGCATGAGCATCAGACCTTGGATGTGGAACTGCTTCCCCTTGTCCTTGGGCATTCTGAATTCTCTGTTTTCAATACATAGTGGAGTGATTTGTTCTTAAATATGTTTATGAAAAGTAATTATAAGCTGCTTGTTTTCCAAGAATCATGGTCATTTCTTTGCTAAGTTGAAAAGGATTGTCACATAATTGGCTGCATATAAATTACAATTTTTAAACATTAGATGTTTTTATTAGGCCTTTTATAGAGAGAAATAGTTGGAAGCAAGTTTGCTGTTCTCTTAAATATAAATGGCTTTCACCATTTTTTGATCATATTTGGTAGGGAGAAAAGAAGTATCAAAGTATGTGCTTGCTAGTTCATATGCAATGCTTGATGCAATTAGAAGATTCTAAGTCATAAAATGACGTATGATGGAAATGCTGACATCAACTTTGCAAAGTCTCTCCATTTTATATCCAAAATAAAACTGTATTACATGAGCTGTTTGATTTCTTGAGCATGTGTCAGCGAGGAAGCAGATTTTTACATCATTTATGCAGTAGGAATGAGATTAAGTAGTACTTTTAAGATACTGTCTTTCATTCAGTCATCCTTGAACAAGCTATATTTTGAGGTTAATTACAATGTGGTTACTTATGCAGGCAACAATCATTGATTTAAGGATATTTCTTTACTTTTGATTAGAAGAAATAACAATTCTAATCAGGCTAATATAGGGTAATGACCTTATGGGCATAGCTTCACATTTGCATTTTATTAGCTCATTCTGAGTATTCTCTTCTGTTGTAGGCATTTTCTGGAACTGTCATAGAAAAGGAGCCTTTGTCTCCCTCCCCAATGCCACACCCAGTGCTGGCTCACCCAGTGCTGCCCACCATTCTGGAGCGCAAATCCGAGGAGCTCTTGTCCGACGCCCCAGAAGAACCTGTCAAGAGGATTTCCAAATTCAGAGCTGCCAGGATGCAGCAGACTCAGTAGGTGCTGCTGAGCCCAAGCACGAGCCCTCTTGCCTGCCTTCACCTCTCTGGCGATGGTATAAAGGCTTCTCTGTAGCACCCAGCATTACCAGAGTGTCCTGTGGTAATTTGGCACCGTTATCTCCTCAACGTTTGCTGGCAGCATTAGGAAAACAAACAGTTCAGTGTTTGAACACTTGAGTATTCATCTTATTTTGTCGGTTTCCCTGTGTGCTGTCAGCACCTTTGTATATGTTTGCCTTACGATAGCAGCACTTGGGTTCTTTTTTCAAAAACTGTTCCTTACATACATTGTTTTTGTGTTTAAAACTAAATACAGGCAGTTTTGTGCCAGCTGTGATGTTCTACATACCATATGGACCATTTTAAGGAAACTTTTCACATTTCAAATAGATTCACCAATTATATTACATTACTTGCTTTAGCATTTTAACACACACTTGTATTCACATTGCTGTAGGTTTTGCAACTAGGTGTCTGCTAAAAGTTTTTTTCCTTCTTTCAAACCTCTCTGATATCTCACTGTACAGGTCTATAAAATGCCAGGTTCATGTACATTGCAGGGAAGTTTCTTTGATGGAAAAGGGTATTTTGTAAAATTAAATTTTCAGTAAAAAAGCTGTGAAACTGGTGTGTTTTTTGTTGCTTTACTACTAATTTGGAAGCTCCACAGAGAGGTTTTTATTTTGAACTTGCATTTCTAGCTTGAAGTGTTTACTACCACATGGACATAAAAGCAGTCCATTCTCTTCTGCCATTGTGTTTTAACCTCCTGCTAATGAATGTCCATGGAAATTGAATGCTCTTAAGGAGAGAAGCATAAACTCAGACTCTTGATTACAAAATCTCCTAGTTCTTTTGTATACTCAGAAAACATTGTAATTGTCTTGGGAATGCCCAGAGGGAGTCAGCACTAAGGAAAAATGTCTTAATGCTTCAGCTTTATTTCAAAATGCAACAGCACTGCAGCACTCAGGCTAGAGTTTGGTGTATCCTTGTCAACTGAGAGCAGTCCTGGCTTCAGGATTCCCTGCCCAGCAGCTCCTTCCTTCCAATCTTCTTGCCATCCCCTCGTTTTGCTGACACAGCTTTTGTTGTAGGAGCCACCCCTTGAGTGATAGTAGGTGACAGAGGTAGGCTTTACAAACCAACTACTGGGTTTGGTTTCTTTTTTTTTTTTTTTCATTAGTGTGTGGGTTTTTGAACCTGGTGAGTTTCCTAATCTCTCAGCATGTCTGTATCAGCACAGTTAGAGGGGTTGCATGTTGAGCAAGGACAAGGGAAAACGATGGCAGAGGGCATGGGGAGCTGGAGTACCTTAAACTGATGGTGCTCTCCAGCTGACACCATCAAGCCACAGCCTGAAAGGTGAGGCAGGAAGACTTCGGGAGGGGTAAGGAGGGACTGTGACTCTGTAAATGGGGAGCCTGAGAGCCATCAGCATCTGATTTTCCAAATCTTGGCAAGCAGATAATGCTGTTTCCTCACCTTCCCCTAAAATAGCTGCGCCTTGTACCCAGATCCTTTGCTCTCAGATCACAGCAGATGAGCTCATGGTGTGGCTTTGGAACAGAATCACCAGCTCCCCCTTGTCTCAACACTCCTGTCTCTGAAAGGGAGGTGGAGGCACTGGAACTTCTCTTTCTGAGGTGACTTCTAAAGTAAGCAGAGGCACTCTGTGGATCCCCACTAGGAGTTTGGGAAGCCACAGTGGTTTCATGGGCAGAAAACTCCGGCCAAGTGTGGCAGCAGGAGGGCAGGGGTGCAGTAGCCCACCACAAGTGGGGGCCACGTTCCCCCTGGGGGCAGAGCAAATTGTGTTTGGCTGCAGGAAGAGCTGCAGGGAAGGTTGTGCAGCCCTGCTGCGCCGGCTGCGAGGGGCAAGCGCTCCAGCACAGCCCCAGAGTCACGCTGAAAGTGTTAATGATTAACTTGATTCATGCTCAAATGTGGACTTTTTTTTTTTTTAAGCATATTGCATTAGTACTAAAATAAGCCATCAATGCCAGTCCACCCTCTATTCACGGCTAAATATTTAAAGGAGGTTATTTATAGCTTCTTTAATGAATTCTTGGCTAAACAAAATGAAATTATGTCCTAGAAAAGTAGAAGCTATTTTGTAACCAGAACAGTGCAACTGTAAAATATAGTTCCATGAATATGTATTTTAAATAACAAGGGGTTGAGATCCAAGACTACCAGACATGGGTAATTAGAGGAAAACTGAGAGAAAGAAAGAAAGGGGGAGAAAGAGAGAGAAAAAAACCCTTTAAAAAGATTTATTTAGATATCTTCTGAAATACTTCCCGCTTCCAGTTACTTCAACAAACCAAATACCCCTTGTCACCATAGATCAGTTTCAAATCAAAATTAATTCTTTGCTTGTTTTCTTTTTGTCTCCCCTCCCCTTTTTTCACATCTCTGCTCATGAGAAAAAGTAGGATAAATGCACCTTAGGTTTTAATGAATTATGGCCTCAGTTCAGGGAAGCATCCTTACTCAGGAATGCACTTTGGCATGTGCTTATGTCTCAGAGATTTTGTAAAGAAGAATGGATTTAACCACATGCTTAAAACTAAGCACATGAGTGTTTTCCCTAATAGGGAGCCCGAGTGTGTCTGTGCCTTTCTGCAGTATATTTAATTGTCAGAGGGCTCTCGGGCTGGAATGAGCCTTCGTCTTCCCTCTCTTCACTTGGGCTTCAGCAGCAGACTCACTTGCAGTGCCTAGAGCAAGAGAGATAGCTGTAGGCATTTTATAGAATGTTTACAAACACCAAACAACAACAAAAAAATTTAAATCTATCAAAGCAGATAAAAATCTAAGCAGTAAAAAGCAATCATGTGAAGGCCTGTCTCCGTGAGGACCTAGAATTTGCTTTCTCTGCAGCACTGGAGCTAAGAAGTGCTGCAGGTGACCAACAAATGGGTAAAGTAAACATGGGGTGGAGCAACAGATCCCCGAATTGGAGGCATGAAGGGCTCCTGGGGGTAAATTAATTTTCATATGCCTTTTTGCCCCCTGTGCTACCATTCTGCTGGTTTTATTCACTTAAGTAACAATAAGGGTACATTTTAATGGCACTTTTTACCCCAAGTGCTGCCATTCTGGATTTTGTTCACTTAGGCGATAATAAGAGTACGTTTGAATTCTGAAATTCTGTTGGTGACTCCGTGCTGCTGGAAGTCTGCTGAGGGCTCTGGGCATGGGGCTGAGGGAGGGCTCTTGGCTTTTCCTGTGCTCCCGAAGGCTTTTTGGCGTGTCCTGAGCTGGAGTGCGTTGGCTGGGCCAGCTGGTCACCATGGTGGCACAGGAACGCACACGATGGCGGGACCCCCGTGGCTGTCAGCGTGCCCTGCTGCCCGGGCACAGGTGGCAGTGCCAGGTGGGCACAGTGCTGGGGACAGAGCAGTGGCAGCAGCCAGCCTGGGCCGTGTGTCCCACCGCCCCTCACTGCCCTCTGCGCTGATTGCCTCAGTTGGCCACAGCAAATGACCCGTCGGGAGGAGCTACTGCTCTTTAATCTTCCTGATTGCCCTCAGGTGTGCTGGGCACCTGCCCGCGCCCAGAGGAGGGGCTGTGTGGGGAGCACCTCGCCTGTGTGAGGTGTTCGTTCCCAGGCTGGTGGTCTGGCTGGGGGAGCCGCAGGAAGGAGCAGAGGATGCCGAGTGCTCCGTGCCCTGTGCCGGCAGGAGCAGAGGATGCCGAGTGCTCCGTGCCCTGTGCCGGGAGGAGCAGAGGATGCCCTGTGCTCCGTGCCCTGTGCCGGGAGGAGCAGAGGATGCCGAGTGCTCCGTGCCCTGTGCCGGGAGGAGCAGAGGATGCCGAGTGCTCCGTGCCCTGTGCCGGCAGGAGCAGAGGATGCCGAGTGCTCCGTGCCCTGTGCCGGGAGGAGCAGAGGATGCCGAGTGCTCCGTGCCCTGTGCCGGGAGGAGCAGAGGATGCCCTGTGCTCCGTGCCCTGTGCCGGCAGGAGAGGCCCGGCCCGGCCCGGCCCGGCCCGGTGGGGCCTGGAGCCGGTTCTGAGGTACCTGATCCATCTCATAAGGTGAGCTGCACTTCGCGCCTTCCATCGCTTGCTTAGGGCATCTAAAGCAGCAGATTTTTGGATGTCTCACGAATGTCTAAACCAGCTGTTTTGGCTGTTCATTTTAACTAAGTGATTTATGCCGCAAAAAACGAGCTGGGATTAAAAGAAATCAGATGTGTGCGTTTGGAATGCAGCGTCTCTGCGTTACAAATAGCTCCTCTCTAACCCACATTAACCCCACGATACGTGAATTTTGCCAACTCCCGCTGCGTCTTTTAAATCAAGCCCAACAAATCGTTCCCGGGTGCGCTGAGAGCCGAGCCCTTCCCTTCCCTTCCCTTCCCTTCCCTTCCCTTCCCTTCCCTTCCCTTCCCTTCCCTTCCCTTCCGCGGCCGTTGCGCGGGCTGCAGGTGCGGGCGGCGGCCGGGAGGGGGCGGCGGCGGGCGCGGCCGCGGAGAGCTGCCAGTCAGCGGCTGATTTATTATTCATTTGTGTTATAGGTGGGGTGTGCAGACAGTTACTGTAATAATTACCCGGACTGGAGCGTTTCCTTGGCAACCGGGGTTTTTTTCTCCATTCATGCTGTTGCGGAGAGTACGCCTGTAAAGCATGACATTGCTGTATTCGGGGGTTTGTTGCCCTCCCGCTGCTCCGGGTTTGAGGTTAGTTACAGCATCACAAGGTGCTCTCGAGCATAAAAAGCTCAGGCTGGGATTAAAGCACGCAGGGAACGCTAGCGCCAAGTCTTTCCTTCCGCTGTCTCACTTTTAAGTAACAAGGTTATAAAAATGCAAATGCCATCTTGGGGTTGTTAATAACTAATATTGGGAAGAATTCCTGCAAGTTGTAAAATATTTTTTTTTTTGTAAACAAAACCCAGCCCAGGTGAGGCGGCTCCTTGTATTTTACACCGGTCTTGTGGAAATAATGTTTGCAAAAAAGGGACTTGCAGCTTGATCCAGCCTTGCGGTGTTTGGCGTCATAAATCAATGGGAACTGCTCCATGCAGCTAATGATAAGGTGGTATTTGTTGTTTATCCTGCTTTATGGTAATGGTTCAGGAGGAGGAGGGTGCTGTGTCCTTCCTGAAGGAGCAGGAGTAATCTTTGGTGTGGTAACGGAGTAACAGAAACCACATCTATTATCAGAGATCTATAAATGAATCATATTATCCTACATTTTTAGGCTTACTAGAGCGCTCATTTTCAGAAACTTACATCAAGCACTGTGCAGGGATGAAAAGTAGTATTTTTCCATCCCTGCTGCAGGAGGCACAGGGAATTCATGATGCAATCTTGCACTGAGATGGGGAATTTTCACCCGTTAAAATTCCGAAGTAAGATGCTAAAACATGATTACATCTTGAAGGATTGTAGTCTGCCAGCAGTGTGCTCCCCTCTGAAGGGTGGGCTGGGGATTAATGGGGCAACCCAGGGCTCTGGGATCCCCGCTTGTCTGTGAAGTTAGCTCTTGGAAAGGTTAATGATGATACTAAAGTACCACCAGGAAACCAGCCCCTGGTACATCCTCCCTCTCTTCCCACTGCCCCGTGCTTACAGCCAGCTTGGAAAGATCCCTGGCTCACCTGCCAGGGTTAGACTTGTGGAAATGAATCCCTGTAGGGACTGTGCACCCACTGCTGCCCTGCCTGGGTGACAAATCCCAACTTTCAGGCCACAAAGGGCCATTGGCAGCTGGTGAGGAAGGTCTGTGTTAGCCCCTGCTTGGGTTGCAATGGGAGATGAGCGTCCTGCAGCCCCCAGGTCCAGGTGGCCCCTGGCAGTGACACCATGGTGCCTGGAGCAGCTGCTGATCCCAGAGGGACTGGGGACCTGTGGGGGCTTGCAGCAGGGGTTGCCTTTTCCCTGGAGCAGGAGCAGGGCTGAGCATTGCAGGATGATGCTGGGGGTCCCACCGGTGCTGCTCTGTGGGTCTGGCATGAGCCCCTCTGCAGCCCCCTGTGAGCCATAGCATCTCTAACACAGGGCATCCCCCAGACTCCTGCTCCAAACCCCATCCCAGCCAGAAATCCCACTCAGAAACGCCCCCTCAGTCCCTGCCAGGGCTGAGGGAGCACCTGGGGGTGCTGCACTGCTGGATGTGCCCGGGAAAGCTGGCTGCCATACTTGGGTTGTCATCAATGCAAATCATTCACACTAATTCCTCCAGATTTGGATTTAAGTTTTAAAGAAAGCTTCAAGTTACCTCAAAATAGCTTAGTAATTATTTTAATAACTTGTGTGAGCAGGAACAATACCCACAGTGTCGATTCTGGCTCGCAAAATGTTTTTTTCAACTGTTCTGAGGAAAAAACAGCGAACAGTTCAACAGCTTAAATACAAGCGAGTGGATCTCTGGAGATTAATCTGTCTGGTGTTCCTCAGGTAAAGACTTCTGCACAATTTAACAAAGGAAATAATTTTCCTATTTTTATAATGCATGTCTCTCTGTGGTATAAATTACTAAAACCACGCTGCTTATCCTCAGTAATGTTATAGATGCAGATAATTTACTGTGTATCACGTTATCAGTTCATTAAAGAGATGCAATAAAATCATTATTTACTAAGAAACAGCAACCCTTGCAATATCTTGTCAGAGAAATTGGCTGATGCAAGAGGATCATATTTAAGCCTATATTCACAATAGCCCTTTAAACATTTCATCTGCTTCCCACTTGAGTTGCGGGAGGGAGCCGCTCTTCCCTTCCCGCAGCAAAGTTGAGCCCAGCCCGTCCTGCCCTGCCCGAGCCCGGCCCAGCCCCTTACCCCCACCCCAGAGGCACCCCCCGACCCCCAGGCTGGGCCCTGCTGCGCTGCTCCCACCCCCCACTAAAGGGTGCCAAAATATTAAGGGAGGTTTAGGCATTTCCTACCCCATCCCCCTCTTCTCCTCTGCCTAAAGATTACTCTGCATCCTAGACAAAGGAAATATTTAAACTGTTAAATCTGAACAAAGATACAGTCTGCGTATGACTTCTCTGAAGCCCTATAAAAATTCTTTAAAATTGCCTATTCACTCAAATTTACTGAGTGTAGCAAAAATGTCAAAGGCATAAAGTCAGAGAAGATTGAATAAAATAATGCAGAAAGACAGATTAGTCATGCACAGACCCACACAGCCTTTCACAGCACACAATACCACTTTTTATTACCGCTCTATCTTTACAAAGACTATGTTCAATACATAGAGGATGATACATGGTCAGTCATGTAATCTGCCTTTGATTCCAAGACTCATTTATCTGGGCCCTTTTCACAAAGACATTGATGAGAGATTTCAGTGTTTTCAGTGCATTGTTTTATTTATCATATATAATGGCTGGTGGAAAAAAATAGGAATTATGTCAGAGATCCTGCATAAAGGAGTTGTATAAAAGACTCTGTGACAAAGTTTGGTAAGACACATAGTGGCTCGGCTCAGGCTCAGGCACGCTGCTTTCTCCCCAGCCCTGTCCCCCTCCTCAAGCACTTTGAATATTGACAGCTGCCAAAAGCCCCGAGGAGAGACGCTGCCCCCAGCCCCTGCTCCTGCAGCCCACACGGGGCTGTCTCCAAATTACCAATTTTTTTTCTGTGCTTTTAAATTTGAGCAATATTTTAATTGTTATTTTTAGCGATCTGGATTTATTATTTATACATTCACCAAAGAAAAGAGTCAGTCACAGTTTTGTATCTTGCAAATTTAATAAAGAACAGCCCTTAAGATAGAATTTCTCAGCCTGCCAGGATTGACAAAAGCCAGCTAATGCAGAAATGTCAACAGCAAACCTCATCAGCAGCCCCACCATGCCTTGCAATCAAGGGAAAGCTATGGCTTTACATAAACAATAATATATAGCTATCTAAATATCTCTGTGTGTGTGTGTGTGTGTGGAGGTGCCACCTGAGCCGTGGGAGGAGGAAAGGATGTGGTGCCTGGGCTTGCTGCTGCTGGGTCTCTGCTCTGTGCACACTGGGGGTTTTCTTGGGGGGCTGATGCTCGTCCCATGGGATGGGGAGCCAAATCCAGCGCTTGGAAGTGCTGCAGTAAATCCAGAGTGAGCCCGTTAGACGTGTTCCAGATTCACACCAAGAAAGCGGGGCTGCTTTGCCCCGTTGGATTGGCATTTTTTGGATGTGGGGGATTTGTTTTCTCCTGCACAGGGAGCAATGGGAGGTGGTTGGACCAACCCCTGCCCCCCACCCAAAATACAGCCAGGGCTGTTCTGAGTGGGCAGTGCTGCCTGAGGGCAGGAGTGAGGCATTATTAAATAGCAGTGCACTGGCTGGTGTGCACTTAAATCACCATCTTACTTTCAAAACGTCTTTCAAAAAGTGTCCCTGTAGCTTCTGGCAAAGGGAGGATTTCCTTGAAGGCAGTCAGATGTGACCAAAGTGTGGGGAAAGCACGTGTGAGCCTGGGCACGTCAGAAGGGTACCATGCAACAGCATCCCTACCGTGCTGCAGGGCTGTGCCACCCTTGATAGGGCCTGAAATGAGGGCCTGAAATGAGAATTAGCTGTAATTCCAGCAGTTCCAGGCCCGGAGTGAGGTCTCCCAGGGAGCAGGCAGAATGGCTGAATTTGGAAATTATGTAGCGGCACCGTATATCCAGATGTGCGTTCTTCTATGGGGCTGGCAGAGATAAATCACGGAGGTATCCTTGACAAATATAGTGGTTTCCACTCAGGGCACAGTGTTAACCTGCACTTAAGGCTGAGGCACATGATTTAATAGGGACAGACTTGGCGGCTAAAGAAAAATCTCTCGAAGAGAAGAGCGGGATGGCGATGTCAGTGGGGTTGGGGTGACGGTGCCGGCCCCGGCAGAAGGCTGTGGGCTGGGGCCGGGCCGCAGGGGTGAGGGCTCTGCAGGGCTGAAGGGGTGCAGGCTGGGCAGGGCAGGGCCGGGCTGAAGGGGTGCAGGTTTGGCAGGATTTGGGCTGGGCTGAAGGGGTGCAGGCTGGGCAGGGCCGGGCCGGCTGAAGGGGTGCAGGCTGGGCAGGGCAGGGCCGGGCTGAAGGGGTGCAGGTTTGGCAGGATTTGGGCTGGGCTGAAGGGGGTGCAGGCTGGGCAGGGCCGGGCCGAGCTGAAGGGGTGCAGGTTTGGCAGGATTTGGGATGGGCTGAAGGGGTGCCGGCTGGGCAGGATTTGGGCTGGGCTGAAGGGGTGCAGGCTGGGCAGGGCCGGGCTGAAGGGGTGCAGGCTGGGCAGGATTTGGGACGGGCTGAAGGGGTGCAGGCTGGGCCGGGCCGGGCTGAAGGGGTGCAGGCTGGGCAGGATTTGGGCTGGGCTGAAGGGGTGCAGGCTGGGCAGGGCCGGGCCGGGCCGGGCTGAAGGGGTGCAGCCTGGGCAGGGCTGAAGGGGTGGCGGCTCGGCAGGGCAGGGCCGGGCTGAAGGGGTGCAGGCTGGGCAGGATTTGGGACGGGCTGAAGGGGTGCAGGCTGGGCACGGTGCTGCGGTGGCGCTGGGACCGCGGCAGGGCCGGAGCCGGAGCTGGGGCCGGGCCGGGAGCGGCCTGCCCGGGCTGCCCGCAGCCGGCTCGGTCCCTTTAACCGTGGGGAGTGATGGAGAGCCCGGCGCTGCCGCTCGGCGAGGTCCCTGTAATATAGTGCTGTGCAGCTGCAACTTAGATCGTGAGGAAAACAAAATGGGCCGACTGAAATGGAAACTTTTGTTACTTATAATGTTAATGAAACCAGTTTATCAGGCAGCGCAGAGGAAGTGGAATATTTAGTGCCATTTAATGTCTAATCATCAGCATTTCTTTGAATAAATCACATTACATTGTCTAAAACCTGAAAAGACGAAGCTGTAATAATTTTTAATACGTTGTAGTTTCATTAAAGGGACACCCTGTTTGCCATCTAGCCCTGTGTGTCTTTGGGGAGGTTGCACACAAGGTGGAAGTGAGTTTGGCAGGTTCTGACCCGGCTTTGTGACACTGTGACTCAGCTGTGGCATGGCCATACGGCAGAGCAGGGTCCCCATTTGCTCACAGATGGGTGCTGCAAACTTGTGGCCAGGCTGCAGGGTTGAGAAGTGACGTGAGGTTCTTCAGGACTGTACTCTGGTGGCTTTTGAATACAGCAAAAATACTTCTTCTCTCAAGGCCAAATTGTGCCCTTCCCCTTTTCTCCCATAGCATCCCAGTATCATCCCACTGGGAGCTGGCATGGGTTTGCATGTCCTACCTGAGAGCTCAAGATTTTTAATCAGCCAGGACAGCCTTGGCCTCTCTCCAGCAACCAGCCTGGTGTCCCCTGGGCATCCCAGCTGGTCCCAGTGCCCCCAGTCCCTGCAGACCGGTGCCAGGCACGAGCCCTTGGCAGCCCACAAAGGTCTGGTTCTTGCCCACCAGTGTCTTGCTCATAGTAATTTTTAAGTGAACTGCAATGAACCTATAAGTCATAATAAAATGAAATGATGACAGTTGTCTTCAAATCCATTGATTAATGGAAATATGGGTAGCTGGACACAGACTATATGGTTATAAATGGTGCTGTCAAAATAAAATAATTATTGTATTAATAAGGAAGCTGTTCAGCATTGGCCCTACTCTACCTCTAAAAATATTCAGCCCTTGATGTGTTTTGTGTTTCACGATACATCATGTGTTTTCCCGGCGAGCAGCTCGCTGGTGCATGTTTTAATACAATTACTGTTTTGCAATGTGAGCCCCTCGGATCCTGGTACATGCACCACATCTGCAGATGGATTTTTTTTATTGACTTAATACTAGTTCTAACTAGATCCTGAAGATTGACTAAGTTGGTGGAGCACATACCACTTTCAAGCAGGAATGGGAAAAAACTAGCATATCTTATTGTACCTGAAACACTCTATGATATGTACTAAATATTATGACTACTGCGAGCCCTGCAATAATTGATTCACCCACACAGCCATTTAGTCTGTGAGCTGTTCGTTTTACAAATTCTACAATCTTTTAGAAATTCTTTCAGTGAAGAAGATTGCTGCCTGGCCTCAGATTCATTATGGTGATTGAATCCTCTTCAATAGAGAACTGTTTAAAGAGAGCACATCCCTGTGTGTCTCACTCAGAGTGAAGGCACATAGGTTAAAAGCTTGTCTGGGTGGCATAATTCACTGCTGCTGTGCCAAACAATCACATCTTATTGTGACCTTCATAAGATACAAAAAGGCAACAGTATGGAGCTAGTCTTTTTTTTTTATTTTTTTTTTAACCACGGCACAATTTTAGCTACCCAACATCTGAAGCTACCAGAATCCCTAATTAAATAACCAATTAATAATGTAGAATAGAAAGAGCTATTTTTTTCAGACACAAAATCATAATTAATCAGAGTACAAAAAGCTGCCTGTCTTTATATCAGGAAAATATAGACTAGGTATTTAAATATTCTAGCACACCTGAACCTTGGCCATCCGTCATTGTTATGACTTAAAACATCTCAGACTAAATTAGGTTTTGTTTGTATAGAGCAGTGAAAGTCAGATGGCTTGAATGACAAAATTAGAACATGCTCAAATCACTGAAACAAAACTGCATAAAAGGAAAGATGTGCAGGAGGAGTATTGCTCGTGTTAAGCTGAAATCCTTCTTTGTGGGATTTTTTTTCTCCTCTCCTCAAATTATTGTTTGTAACAATAGGAAGCAGAGAACAGCTCTAGGAACTCTATCAGTGTTCTTTATATACATCCCTTTTGGCACATTTATATATTAAAAGAAATAATATTGTTGTGTATAGCTGAAGCATAACCTCTGTTATTTCTACTTAGTCAAGGAAATGCCATAACAATGGATATTTTTCAAGGAAGAATATCTTTGAAACACAAGACTACAGTCATTTTGTATAGCTCACAGAGGTCAGGTTTACCAGGAATATATTTACATCTTTTTTACATTCAGAAGTTGAGGCTTTCTCCCCTTGGAAGTTTGTGGTACATTTTGGTAAAATTAAGCAAGCAGATTTTAATAAATATTCCAAGGGGTTTGATTTTGCACAGCTCATACCTTAACCTCGACTATTCTGCATGGGCAACAAAAAAGTTCTGCAGTTTGTTTTGTGCAGGAATGGAAAGGCAGAGAGGGGAGGCTCCCCGTGGTGCTGGGGCACAGGAGTGCTCTGGGGACCTCCAGCCCCAAAGTCTCTGCTGGGAAAATGGGCACCACCACACAGAAATCGCTGAATTTGCACCAAATTCTGCAGCCCTTAATGGGACAACCCTCTTGGTGACCTCGAGGGGGGATCTGCTCAGCCAAGGGCTGCAATATTTGGCCTCCTGTAATTGTTTCTGAGGTATCAGTGATGACAGGCTGCTAATGCCTTCCAAGTTTGATAAGAGCTTGAATTCATGGTTCTTGAATCTGCCTTGTTTTAAGCATGTTGTAGGCCTTTAAATGCTTGTTTTTTTCGGAGGAAAGGATTTTACAAATGTTTCACCCAAGTGCCTATGTGACCTTGAAAGTGCCTATAGATATCTGTGTGCACACCTGTAGATTCTATAGAGTGGAGAGAAATTAGCAGCTTTCCTTGGGCCAGTGCTGTATAGAGCAGGAAATTTTGTTTTTATTGTTCAACGTCTTACCACAAAGGATCTCAGCCCACATAAAATTTGTTATTATCCTAGTAATAAATAATTTTGGTGACAGTTACGGTATAAAACTTTGTGCGGTGTTTTTTATTGATAAAGCAGCTATGAATCAACATACATGAACACAATAAAAATGTACAAAATATATGTATTATAGTTCAGACTTTGTCAATAGGGCATTACATTGATCTGTTCTCTTTGGTGTTATTTGCAGAGCTGCACTAAGCATTTCACCAGCCATGCAAACTTTGTTAAATTGCCTTAAAACATAAATCACAGTGTTGGCTTGGCTTTCTGAAACCCAGCTGGGCTTGTGTCCTGGTCTTTGGAGTGTGACTCTGCAGAAGGTTCATGGAAACAGTACAGGGATCATGTCCCAAGGCTATCTTACAGATTAGATATAGATATAGATAGATATAACTTGTGTGTATAGTGGAGATTGGCAGAGAATGTGATGAAGGCATGAGACACAGGACAAGCAGAGATGAAGAAGGCCACATCAATGAATCTAATTGGTAATTAATAAAAAAAGTAACTATTTTTTGTCCAAATACATGAAAGGCTATGAGGAAGGTGACCCTCACAGGAGTAATTTGAGGCCATGTGGGCAGCAATGCAGAGCTGGAGCGACAGCATTGAGGCTGCTGAGCTGATTCATTGGGTGCAAAGCTCAGGACATGGTGTGGAGGAAATGGTAATTTAACCAAAGAATTGCAAAAATGGTCTAAAATGCTGCATAACTTTACCAAACATAGATTATGCCAGAAAAAACCTGGCTATCTTGCTTTGATAAGATCATTGATTTTCTAGATAGAAGAAATGAAATAGATCTCATCTCTCACAGCAGAGTATTTGATGAAGTGCCATGTGGGAAATTATTAAGGCAAGATAAGTACCTTAACAGCAACACAAGGGAGGGAGATGGGGCTGGTCATGCTGAAAGACAAAGCACAGGTCCAGGCAGAAGTCAAAGAATGCCTCTCAGAACTGGCCTCCAACCTGATCTTGGGGACAAGGGAATGTGGTGACAAATCCTGCTCAGCAGGTGAAACTGGCAGGCATCACTAATACATAATAATTATCAGCATAGCACATGGGGAGAACAGGGCAAAGAGTTATTCTGGCCACCACTGTGGGATGGACGGAAGTCCTAGAACTGAGTTTTTAGTGGTGCAAGGGTGGTGGAGTCCATGGCCATGGCTGGTAGAGATAATTGCAGCCTTAAAATTTTGCCTGTGGAAAGCTTTGGAGAATAGCTTACCCACTGAAATTTCCTGATGCTCCTCAGTCTAATTTTCAGTTTTGTTTTCTCTAACATATCACTGAGTAGGCAGTTGCTGTGATCTTGTCTCAGTGGGTGCAGAAGTAGCCAATGTTAGCGGTGTGGGGTGCTTGAGATGGGAAACACTCCAGTGGAATGATGGAGGGAGCCTCACACCCCTTTCCTGAAGTCCTGACATTTTCTCTGCTGTGAAACAAAGAGCTGTCAGTCACTCCAGCACAGGGAGAGCAGGAGGAGGAAGCCCAACCACACTCAAACAAACAAACAAACAAATAAATAAATAAATGCAAATGTATATTCATGAGCATTCCCTATGCATGTGTTCCTTGAGGGACCACGGTGCACAGACCTCTCCTGGTCCCTGCTGTCCTCTGAGGGATGGTCCTCCTGGTTCCTCCTGGTTCCTCCTGGTTCCTCCAGGTCTCTGCAGCCCATGAAGGTGGCATGCAGCATGTGAGGGTGCACTTCCTGCAGGGACATCCATGGGCCCCCTCATCACCTCTTCCCTGCCTGCTCCCCATCCCTGGCTGGGGCTGTCCCCTTCCCAGCGCCATGAGGGAGTGGCCCAGAGGCTATGGGTGAGGAGAAGAAATAATTTGATTTCTAAACTGGGGTTGGACATGATCGTAGCTGAGCCACAAAAACTCTCAGGCCAAACCCCACAGAAACTGGGCAAGCTGCAGAGCAGAGCCAGTGAGAATAGGAGGACATTATATAAATACCATCTCTCCTCAGTTGTGCTGCCTTGCTCTTATCCTGCAAGTATTTGTGTTAAAAACAGTAAGAACAAGACATCTGAAAATTAGGATTCTATGTCAAACTGTCAATATCCACAAGCATGCAGCCTTTCATTAAAATCTGTTTGACATTTTTGTTATGCACAGAGAGCCAAAAAGATGCCAAAAGGATGTGATATTTGTGATCACATCCTCCTGCTAATACAAGACACTGTGAAGACTATTGTATTAAAACATTCCTTGCAAAAGGATGAGCAGTTACAGCAAAAAAAGTGAAAAGAGTGACTGAAGTTAAAGTGAATTATGTGCAGTGTGGGAATTCAGGATGTGCTCCTTGGGTGAAGTAGTGGCAAGTAGCCTTTTTAACTCTTTGTGGCTAATTGAAATGATAAGCAATCTAGTATTTTCAATTTTTCACAGAGGTCCTCCACCCCCAAAATGTGCAAAATTTAATAATTTTTGGAAAAATCATGTACTGATCATGTCATGTGACCCAGGCTGAAGAGATATTATTTTGTCACAAGAATGTGAGTAAATTATCTTACTGGCAACTCGCTTAAAGGTCATGGAGATCATCTGATGCGTGAGATGGAAATTTCTCATGCCAAAACAATATTGACAGCTTATCAAGCAGGGAGGAAAGTACAGTGATATAATAGAATGTAAGGGAAGATAACGCTCGCTACTGATGGTAGAAAATATGACATGGCATTTCAATTTTAAGGTTATAGGCAGAATGGTGTGGTGTAGATGCTTGGAGGCATAATGGGGCAAGGGGGATAGGCTAAAGTGGATGCAACATTGTAGCTTAGCAGATAAAAATATAATATATATTAGATATTAAATACAATCCCTGAAGAAAGGGATATAAACAGTTGTACCAAAGGAGGGAAGGAGAAAGGGCTTCACCTGCCTGGATGGATGGATTCTCTTTGAGCAGGCTGCTGGCTCAACTGGGACACACAAAGATTTGTGTGGCATTGCTCTCTCTTTTCTCTAACATTTTGGTATTGGTAGATGCCTTACAGCTTTTCTTTAAGTTTTACTCCCATACTTATCTTTCTGTTTTATAGCTGTAATGCACTACAGGAAGTGAATTACCAGGAATCTAGACAGTAGTTGTATATATATATATATATATATATATATATATATATATATATATATATATATATATATATATATATAACACATATATACATAAGTAACACACATCTGAATATTAATGCCAGCTGAAAAAAAAAGCAAGAGAAGGGGCAGGATCCTTGAGGATCTGCCACAGCATGAACGGTCATGACCTTCCTTATCATGTGTTGGAGTGCCTGTGCTTGCTGCCTTGGGCTGGGACTGGGGCTCCTCTTGCTTTTGGCCCCGTGCAGCACAGTGCCACCCAGGCCCTGCCTGCCCTGTGACACCACGGGCACTGGGCACAGCCAGCAGGAAATGCTGCAGAGCAGTCTGATAGGGCTGAGCAATCTCTTTCTTGTCTGCTGTACCACAATTGCCTGTGAGACAGCACCGTACCTGCTGCCCGCAGGTCTTTGCTCAGGGGGTCCTTTTCTAAACAACATACAGCATCAGAAATGCTGAGGAGATAAATCAGAGCAGGTTGGGGATCTCTGCATGCATCTGTGTTTCTCTGTGTGTTTGTATTTGGGGCAGATTCAGGGTATTTCAGAACCTGACATTTCTCATCCATGAATGGGCAGTGCAGTTCCATTGATGTATTCACTCACTAAGGCTTTTTTCAGCTGCTCTTAACCCAAATGAAAGGTATACATTATTCATTTTCTTTCATGCTCTCATCAGTGGCCAAAATTTAATCTGTCCCCACCTGCATGAACCCTTCCCTGTGTCTGTGTGTGGCACTCACATCAGGGTCCCACCAACACCGCACTTTTGGCATGTAGGGCTCAGCTTCTGCCACCTGCCTGTGGCTGGCCAGTCCTCAACCCTGACTTTCATGGGCTGCACTAGGCTCCAAAAAATGATCCTGGTGCTGTGCTGGGTGTGCAGTGGAAGGCACCAGTGGAGGCAGAGCTGTGTGTCCATGGGCAGTGCTGCAGGGTCTGTGTCAGCCACTGCTCCCCAGTCAGCCCTGGGTGCCACAGCCCAGAGACAGAGCCTGGGTCAGCCCCATCTGCAAAAGTGATCAAGAAACAGGGCCAGAGCTGGCTTGTCACAATGTTTTGCAGCTGTTTGTACAGTCCTTGGGACTTTGAAGACCTTAATTTCTCAGAGGAAAAAAGTCACTGGGGAAGTTTCCTCTGCAGGTAGCTGTAAATGAGCTATACAAATATTCACCATTCTTTATGTTGTCTCCAGGGAGAATCAAGACAGAATCAACAGAACTGATACTCTTGCAAGGGCTGTTAAGAAAGGGTTGGTTTAGCTGCCAGAGTTTCGCTATTCTTGAGCTTGGCTGTGGATTTTGAGCTTCAGCATGGCTGGGGATGGGAAAAGGAGCTGCCAGACTTTACAGGGCTCAGATAAAATGCACTTGTTTCTCCAGGGTCAGATGAGATCTGAATGAAAGCTGGCTTTTTGGCTTTGGTATTTTCAGATCCATCTCAAAGCACAGTCAATTTCAAAGTGAAGTGGTTGGTTTCTAGTTCTTTTTCCAGGACTTGCATAGCCCCGCATTCTTTCAAGCACGTTTGTAACCCTGCACAAGGGCTGCAGCCAAATATCCTCAGTGGTGTGTGATGAGGGTTCTCTCTGCTCAAAACCTAATTGAAGCCTTGAACAGGGCTAGCTGCTCTCACAGGTTTCCAGTATTGCATCTTCAAGAGTCAACTTGCTGGGAGCAATGCACTCATTTGTGTAAGGAAAAAGATCCCTTAATGTGCTATTAAATTAAACAATGTCACTGCTATTGCAGTAGAGCTGAGCGAATAATCCATAATGAATAATTTATTCAACAAATTTAGCTGCTTTCTCTGCTCACAGACTATCTGGAGACAGATCACAATTCCCTCCAATTTACTTATTATTTGAAATTACTGATGGATAGCTTTGTAATTAAAAAAACAACTCTGTGTCTTGATCACAAACAACTGTGGGTGTCTGATCTTCGTTAGTCAAGGTATGTGCGTTGGTTGTGATGGGTCAGATAAATCACATGATATTGTTTCTGCCTGCTCATTGGAGAAGCCTACAAGCATGTCTGGCATGAAAAGACAAAAAATTCTGTCTCTGCATGCAATTTTGAAATTTGTCTTGTGCAAACATTTGCCCAGTAAAACTTGATTGCTCAAAAGTGTGCAGAAAGCAAATCCCAGGGGGAAGTCAATGTGGCTGCAGTAAATTCATTTAAAAATGTGAATGAATATTTGCAGACATATTTTTAAAGCTCCCACTTAGCCCTGCACAACAATGTCCGTCAAATGCACCAAAAAACCATTTCACTTGTTGAAGATTATTTGGTTGGTTTTTTCTTTTTTCCTTTTCTCCCTCAGAAGAAGAAAGGATGAGAAGGAACCTCTGGTCTTGATATTGCAATAATGTTAGACTGAACTCAACGATCAGCTGCATGGGAGACATCTTAGAACTGGTTATCTTGGAAGGATGTTTCAAAATCTCTTTGTTCTGATGCATTAGAACAGATCTAGAAGCATTTTTCTGTTGTAAATCTTTCATGTACTCATGGACAGGTTATTCTCACTTGTTGCTGGGTCTCACTCCACCTGTCCTGTGAACAGCCCTGAGGGAGGGATGGGGGGGTCTCGAGCCTGCCCAGGAAGCAGAGTTGGTTGTGACTGCTTTTTTTCCAAAACCCCTGCTAAAAGCCATCTGTAATTTGTTGTAGTTCTCACCTTCTTTATAGGTTCCTCTTTCCCCATCGCTACCTTGCTCAGATGGGGATACCCTCCCTGCCCTCCCCTCAGTGCAAAATCAGACATGCAGCCTTCTTCCTCCTCCTTCTCCTCTTCCTTTCTAAGTCCCCTGAACCTAGAGGTTAAACTTGTAGACCCTCAGCCCTAGCCCAGTATTTGAAGCTGATTGATACTGAGGGAACAATATGTATTTTCTTTTTCTAATTTCCAGTGTTAAGAAAAAAACTACAGTGGGGATGTTTTTGCAGACGTGTGTAAACCTCTCAGATCTGAGGTCCAAGGGTTGTGTTTGTACACGAGGGAAGGGGCTGATTAATTGATCTCCTCTGAGTCCTGTTTCAATACTTTACTCTTCCCAATGCAGGAGATGCCATTGTTTTTGTGAGTTCAGCTGGGTTAGGTCACAAAGACATATTCCCCATCTTTTGAAGTAATATACATGTTGGTATCATCTTCAAGTAGAAAAGTTCATGTGGCAGCTTTTGTGTTTCCCCACTAGGAGCCAAACACGAATAACATTATTACTGCACTGTAGTGTTTCAGGCATTCACACCCTATTAAAGCAGAGAGCAATTCCAGGGAGAAATACCACTCCTTGGTGGGGAGAGTAGTGCTTAGTGGTGACAAACAGCACTTCAGACTGAAACGTGGTGAGCTGGGTCAGGGAATGCTTTCCTTCACGCAGATGCAGCTTTTCATCTGTGTGATTCTTATTGGGAAGAATGTTCCTGTTCAAAAGGGACCTCTGGAGTGAGCGGTGCCACCGGCTCTGTGCCAGCAGCTGCCTGGTGGGTACCTGTCCCTGGGTCCTGGGCACCAGAGCCCTGCTTGCACTCGACCTTCAGCATTCATTGGCTGGTGAAGAGGGTTTCACTTTAAATGTGCAGAAATATGGTCCTCTGTGGAGTTTGTACACCAGTATCCAGAAAAGGAGACAAATGGGATCACGTGGAGTTGAGTGGTGTTTACTCTCTGTGCTTGTACCACCTCTGGTGCCTCTGCATGCCCAGAGCTTTGCCTGGGGTCAAGATGTGATCACTGTGGTCTCAGTGCAGCATAAGGCACCCAAGAAGAATATAGATATAAACGTCCCTCCCTGGCAGTTTTCCTGTTAAAGACAACTCTTTTCCCATCTGGCTGTTTTTCTCTCCCTTCTCTGTGCCTGACACCCAGGTAGGGCTGCTTCTTTCCATGCTTGAAACGGATCCCAAAGCCACAGGAAAAACAAAGAACGGCTCGTGTTTATTTTTGCAGAGTTTTAACTGGGTCGGCAAGGAACGAAGCCTTGTTAAAAGGATTTTACTATGGGTCATCCAGAGTTTGAGGAGATGAGCAAGAAAAGGGGGGGAGATGCTGCTTCCCCACGGGCTGGTGGCTGGTGCCACGCTACCCACAACACCTGCAGGGAGCAGTCAGTGCCCAGAGCCAGGGGTTGAAGAAGAGCAATAGGAAAAACTCCTTTGGGCAAATGAGGATATGAACTCAGGATGTTTTAATATTTTTCTCACTGAAAGTAGCATTAGTTAATTTTGCCCTCTATCCTCAATTGCTTATAAAAACAAAGTGAAAGCAGCATAATTCTTTAAAGCCCATGCAGGCTTTCTTAAAATGACCTTTTCACCTGTAATTACAAATAAAAGATTATTGAGCCAAATGGGATATATTAGTAAGAACATCACTGATATAATTTTGATCACAGTGAATAAAATAGTTGGGAAAATTCATTTAACAACCTTTAAATCACTGGCTCCAGTGTTATTTACTTCTGAAAGCATAACTCATACAGCTTCTCCTCTGTTGTATTCCCACAGCATATATTTATCTCACCTTCTCCCTTGAAACCTACGTAAAAAATAGATTTCGCATTGGCAGCGCTCTTTTCATCTTCCTCTCCCGAGCCCACACTCTGCCTGAAAGGCTTTGAGCTCTGCCTCTGTGGCACGGTCACGGTGCTGAGATGGGGACAGCCAGCTGGGAAACCAGGAAAGCCAGTCAAAATCAGAATTATGTTCACATCAGAAGTGTGAAAGTTACCTGGCCCAGTCTGTGTTTAAGGACTGGGGCAGAAAGCTGAACTGCAGTGCACAGGGCACACTTGGGCACTGCCCGTGTCCCTGGTACAGCTCTGAACCATGCCTGCAGTTTGACAGAGTCCTGCCAGTCAGCAGTGCTCCACAGGAGATGGCCAAGACCTTCTCTACCTCTACCAGGCCACACATGAGCTTTGTGTCTGCTGATGCCCTTAAATCTGTAGATTTTCGGAAACAGCAATATGGTCCATTAACAAATGTAATCAACGTGGTCTCTGCTGGACCAAGAGCACAGGATATTTTTGCTGCAATATGGTCACTTTGAACGTGTTACTCCCTTTAAATCAGCACAACATCAGGAGGTACCACAGTGGATCAGCTGTGCAGGAGGTGGACATCTGCCAGACACCTCCGTTATCAATCATCACCCAAGTATTTACATCAATCATTGAACAAACATTTATGTCTGGAGCCTTTCTTCTGGACACAATATACATTTAGACAGAAATGCAAACACAATGGAGAGAGGGTCCTGATGCCTTCATTTGCCCTGCTTGTAGAAAATTCACTTCTCTCTTCTCCCCTGGGCTGACCTCCAATTTGTTTTCTATTTGAAAGGCTAAGGCCATATGGCAGATATGTTCAGCCCTCAAAGTCTTTTGATCTTTAGAACAGTTGCAGTCTAAATTTCAATAATGAAAACACTTTTTTATTTATTTTCCTTTTTGGATACTTATAAATGAGATATTATATTTCCATACATTTTATTTCTGGCCACATCTATGAATCTAATATTGACCTGGAGTTATCTGTGATAGAGAAGTTATTAATTTTGACAGATATAAGGGAGAAGCTAATATCCTCCTTTTACAAACACCTAATATTAATCTCTAGTGATGTAAACGAGAACTCCAGAATGGCTTGGGGTGGTGCTGGAAATGATATAAGATTGAAATTTGATAATGAAAAAGGGAAAGATTCATTTTAGAAAATTGATAAAATAGATAAAAAATTGTATTTCCTATGAAATAAGTGTAGGAAGCACAACTTAGGTTTAGCATCCATTATTCCTCTATAGGTGGTATATACACAATGGATATGTTAGGGAGCAGGTTTTACTCTGATTTAAATATCCATAATTCCATTGACTCAGGATAGTTTCTGTCTCATGGTTTCTGCTCAAATAACAAATAGGAAGTCTGGAATTGGTTTTATGGCTCAGGAAGGTACCCAGCCTGGTTTCACCAATGAGGATGGCCACTGATGCCGCATCAGCAGCTCTGGGGTGACTCAGTCACCTTCAATGGCTGCAGATTTCACTGTGTGACCCTCAAGGTCCATTGTAGCCATGTTCCCAAGTCCTGGCACTCCTTGGAGACATTTCCTTCCCTAGCATGCCTTCTCTGTATTACTGTGTTCCAGTCCAATGGCTTTGTGAACAGACAGAGAGAATTCCTCGATGCGCTGGGAGGAAACCCTTCCTCAGCTCTGAATATCCAAGAGCGGCCTTTGGATTCTCCCTCTGGAGAAGCTTTTGGCCTTTGCTTGGGATAAAATTCCAGTATTTTATGATACATGGGATGCTTTGTTTTTTCTCCCCAGCAATTTACTGGGTTATCCTGGGGAAATTGCCAAGTCTGGAGATTCTGGAAGTGTTTGGAAGGTTTTTTACTTTACGGCAGAGAGACAGTTTGATGGCCTGGTTCAAAAGGAGCTCAGATTCACACAGCTGCACTGTTTATTTTGGTTGCATTTTTTTGTTATGCCAGAAGCAAAGGCAGGCTGTAATGTTAATCTCATTCAGACATTTTGCTGTCCTCTTCTTTTTAAACTTCAACAGCATTTGTACCCTGTTCCTGTCCAAGATCCCACTGTGCAACTGATCAGAGCCCACCCATTTCTGGGAGTCCTGAGCAGGTTTTGTGGCCATCCTGCTACAGAGGGCGTGCAGAATTTGGTCACCTGTTTTACTCACTAAAGGAGAAGAGCTGCATTCCTGTGTCCCTGTTAATCCATCACAGTGCTGAGGTGCCTGTGATGAAGGGAAATAGGGCAGGTATGATTAATAAATAGCTTAATTTAGGGAAGGGGAGAGCCCTCTTTAGCTTCACAGGTATCTGCTGTGGTGCTGCTGCACTGTGTTTGCTATAGGTATTTATTGCCAAGCTTATCTCAGAGTTATGTATTTGATATCAAGGCTGTCGTGAACATTACTAAAGGCACCTGTCTGTGCCTCAGAGCAAAGTGGAAAGTTATCTCCACCACGAAGGCTGACAGCATGCAGAGGATGGCACAAAGCCTCCCTTCTTGGAGAGATGTCCTCAGCAGCAGCAGCAGAGCTTGAGCTGCTGCCACAGGGAAATGCTGGAGCAGCACATACCGTGCAGAGAGGCCCATCCTGGGGTAATTTGTCATTTTGGGGGTATTTTCCTGCCTGGAGATGCTGTTTGGGGATGGGAAAGTTCAGGCAGCTGTGGGCTGTACAGGGGCAGGGGGGAAAGCAGCCCTAGGGGGCAGTTTGAATCTTGGGGTAATATATTTTATTAGCTGGGAGGCAGGCTTGTGGTTTTAATGAATCTTTTGGTCTCTCTATTGTAGTCTGTTCTGAGCTGGCTCTCAGCTGGTCCATGCCTGGCCATGCCCAGCTCCCGTGGGCAGTGCTGGGTGTCACAGCGTGGTGGGTGCTGCATCACTCAGGGTGCTGGAGCCCACCATGGCCTCACTGGGGTCTGACATCTCACCAGGGCTCAGGGCAGGTGGCTCTGAGCCTCTCCAAAAGAATGAGAGGACTTCTACTGTTCTCGTACAGTTGTCACTGCTCTAAAAGGCAACAGCTTCAAACATCAGCAGATACTGATATGCAGAATCATGCACTGCAAAGATGGAATGAGTTTCCAACCAGCCTCAGGCCAGTTTTGATGCTGGGCTAAGAACTAAAACCACAGTGACTTAAAAGCCAAAGGCCTTCAGACAGCACTGTCCTGGTTTGTCCATCAATCTTGCTTCCCTCCTGCAAAAAACCACTATAAACAATTACCAGGTATCAGTGCCTGAATCTTAAGTGTCTTCTGTAACACTTAATATAAAAACAAATATGTTCTCCTTCAGAAAATGAAGCAGATCCCAATTAATTATGTATAGCTCTCCTGCTTTCACGCAAAGAATAGCAACATTCAAATAAGTGCTTTGGTCTTCTTATCACCTGTTAGATTACAGGCATCTCCCAGCTCTCTAATGATCATCTGAGTTTTGGGGCTGGTTGTTTCTTTTTGCTCTGCATCATGTTCTTTCTCTTTCTTAGCATTTTTGATAAAAATAATATAGTAGAGAAGAGACAGATGTCCCTTTGGTGATTTAATACATTCTTTGCTGCCCTAAAATGTCTGAAAGAATTGGCTTACATATCGAGAGCTCTCTGTTCTGATTTCATGCATGCCCAAGGCAGAGAGGAGGACGGAGGAATGGATGCCACAGATGTGGGCCAGCCCATTGAATCTGATTGATGGCAAAACTGATGAGACCCAACAAATGGGTGTGCTCTCTGTGGTGACTCTACTGCTTAGGAGGGCACAGCAACCTGAGACCTGCCTGAAATCCCCTCCTGTGTGTCTAGTGCTTTTTCTTGCATTGTATTTGTTCAGGAATATGCCTTTTGCTCCTATCTTTGGGAATGTTTGTCCTGCAGAAGACTAGGCTAGGTTGGAGACCAATGGATACCATTTTGTGTTTTGGTGGCCTTTGTGGGCTCTACCTGCTTTATTGTCAGAAGGAAGAGTAAGAAGTCTCCAATGTATAGTGCCATCAGCATTGTGATCTGAGAAACAACACCTACAGAATCTATTATTCATTAAGTGTAACCAATATATAATTTAAAACAGTGGGTTTTGTCAAATAATGTTAGGTCAGCATAATTTTCTGCCTATTACTAATATCTATAACATCTTTGCCTTAGTCAGCTCTATTTAAATATGCAATCATTTACAGCTTTTGACTATATGTGTGCGCACTCCCAATTTCCAATATTCAACTACTACAAATTTTATGCTGACATCAATAGCAAACTATTAAAGACAGTATTTCATTATTGGTTTTTCATCCCAAAAGTTATTTACAATTATATACTAAGCACTAATATTAAAGGAAACCATTTAAATGAGGTGCTATCTGCTTTAACAATATGTCTGTCACAGAATGAGATTGTGTTTAAAGATTTTATCAAGAAATGGTTGTTTGCTGAGGTTATGTTTTGTCCATGAAATATGCATTTCATATCTCTTTCATTTCATTAACATAATTTAATTTGTGCTTTGCATTTTGTGCATAATACATATTTGATTTACAAAACAAATATTTCCATTAGAAAATGAATTTCATGCAGGCAAAAAAGCAGAACCAAATGATGTATTGAAGGAAAATAAGAAGAAATGAAATGCATTTTCTCAGTCTATTAAAAAATCTATGGCATTGACAGAAAGTGCACTTAGTGCTACATTTAAAAAATAGCACATATGTCAATGTATTAACAAATAGAATTGGAAATACAAATATTTCCCTATATCAAGCCAAGAATCTCTTTATTTTAATTGAGTTGATTTAAAAGCCCAACTACAATTTAATTTTTATTTCATGATGTGGTACACTGCCTGGTGCCATTACATCCATGTAGAATTGGCAGTCAATATACAAATATATTTTACCTTTTAAAAACTTTCTATTGACACCAGCAATAAATAATTTAATGGGCTGAAAATGTGAAATCATTAATTTGCTGATTGTCTTCGAATATTGGGTAGCTGGGATGGGGGTACAGATAGGTGAGAAAACTAATGAATAATGTTTGTGAGTCTGCCATGAGAGGACCCCAGTAAAGCAAGCCACAGATGAAATGAGATGCTATTTAAACTTGCCTGGTTTCATCTCCAAGGAATTCCAGCTAATTCCAAGGAACTGAAGAAAAAGGATGAGGCCCAAAATGCCCCTGTCGAGAAAATCTATTAAAGTTAGTGAGGAGGAGTTAAGTGTGTGACTCCCATGGCGTGTGGATGTGCAGGTTTCCTTGCTCTGTTGGTCTGGAACATCCCCACAGCAGTGCTGGGCTGAGCACCCAGGACGTGGCACCTTCTGCCTCTCAGGGAGCTGGGCACCTCCCTGCAGGTGGATCTGCTGCATCCCCCTCAGCAGATGACAGAGCCTGGGCAACAAATCCCTCACCCTTCCAGAACCAGCCAACACCTTGAGATAATATCTTAGAAGGACCATCCCTTCACAGAGCTGCAGGTATTGACTGTCTCGTTACTGTATGAACTGAGGAATTTTGGCATGACACAGGAGGGCAGGGTTTGGCCCCAGACCTGCCCTCCAACAGCACCTATGCATCCTTCTGCCCACAGCTGCAGCCAGGCAGCCCCAGTGGTCTTGCTGGTGTAACTGGGAGCAGAACTGGCTCGTGCAGAGGAGGCAGGGATGGACAGAACTGCTCTCAGCCCCGGCTCTGCAGCACCACTGGCATTGCCAGCTGCAGGAATGTGTCTGGGGCAGCACCCAGACAACATGAGAATTAATTTAAATTCATGGGATATTTTAAAGATAATAATAGATGTCGAGTTGCATCTTTTAGTTGTTTTGGAGCTTTGTGCTTTAAGCTTTTTTACACAAGGATTAGCGGCTTGCCTTTAAAAAAAAGGGAGGGGTTGGGAACCAGGATTCTTGCAGTCTCAGGAGTCCAGAAGCTGCAGCTTAAAGAAAAATACCAAATGTTGCAAGGTGGTAAGACTGAAAAATCCTGCATTATTCTGCCATGGGGAATAAGTTTAACTCTATGAGAAACTCTACGCAGCAAAGTAAGGAGGGAAATGAAGAATAACTCCCCTATTTAAAACTAAGAGATACATTTGGGGAGGTTAGGCTGTAAATACATTAGCTTAGCTGGAATTTTGCCAGGACTTTGGGACTAATATCCATACTCTTATGAAAAGTGCTTGGGATAATGACTACAGGTATCTGAGGCCTCGGTGCTGCATCCAAGGCTAATTGAATTGAGTAGGCGTGCATACTTGAGAAAACCAAAGGGAGGTTAGGTAGAAGGAGTGAAGAAGGTGAAAAAGAAAGCAAAGAACCAAAGCTGCAACACTCTGATAATTAACTGAGTGAAGGCTCCTGCTCTGTCCTGCCAGATCATGCTGTGTGCTGGCTGGAAGCAAAGTGGCAGGGGGAGTGCTCTCACTCTGCTGCTCCCGTGGCCACCAATGCCACAGCTTGCAGCTTGTTCTCATCTTCTGCTCAGCCCCATCAAGGTGAGGCTCTCTCAATTATGCTCTTGTTGCAGGAGCCATGCTCTCTGAAGCTTGCCTGGCTCAGGCTCCCTGCTGCACTCATGGCACCTCTGGCATCCTGCTCATTCTGTAGCAAGGTGTGTTTTAGGGACAAACCTGGCTAAAATTGCCACACTGATGGCTTGCCAGGATGCTCTGGTGGCTGCTGCCCAAACAGTAACTGCACAACATCCCTCAGGGGGCCATCCAAAGAGAAGGGTGCAGTTCCCTTTCCTGCCCATGAGCAGGAGGAACCTGGATCCTGCCTCACCCGCACGTGGTCCCTCTTGGAGACTTGATAGGTCTCCATGGTGCTTTTCCTGAACACAAAACACACAGTGCCTACAGAGAAAGCACGTTTTCATTCATTGAGAGTGAGTGGGACACCTGGTGTGGTATTTGGGAGGTGGCTGGCAGAGCTGTGCTGCTCTGAGCAATCCCATCCCAGCAGCAGCTCTGCTCCATGTCCCCACTGCCTGCTCCTGGAGACACATGTGCTGTGAATCCTCTCAAGTGAACCAGAGAGCTGTGTCTTCAGCCAAACCTTTGAAGGAATGAGTGCTGTGAGCCTGGTGATTAGCTCTAGGATTAATGAGATGCACCACCTACATTCATAAGGTATAATGCGAAAAAGTACCCAGGAACGTTCAAACATCACACCTCCTTTCCTGACAATATCGGCATGTCAGCCTTGGGATAAAACTGTTTTGAATAAAAAATAAAGTATGTCTAAAATATTAAAAGAAAAAAGCTTAGTGCCTGCACACACAAAAGCAATGATCTAAGGGAAATCACCAGTTGCTGTTCTGTGAGGTATAAAAATAAACCCTTGTCTCCTTTACTTTTACATTCACTGACAAGTGACTATATTAGCATTAAGTGAAAAAGCAGATGAAAAGTAATGTCTTTTATTTAGCTCCTACCTGAAACATATTTAAGTTTCATGCAGGAAGTGAGATTGTGCACAGGGGTTTGAAATCATGTAATAAGACACTGTGTGACATTATCTGTCCACCCAGCAGTCACTCCAGTAAGTAACACTGCCACTAAATCTTGGAAGGGAAGTTAACACAAATAACTTCACACTTCCCCCCTCCCTGTTTTCTCAAGCTTGTCAGTGTGTCTATCTGTATAAGATTTTGTACTCGTTCTCCAAAGAAACCTGTTAGGATACCTGTTCATCAGCCAGCCCAACGTACTTGTCTCATTTTTAATATGCCAAAAATGTTGAGCCATGTATTGTTTCTAAATGAAGCACATGTGTGCTGCAGAGTAGAAACAGAAATGTGCTGATACAGGAAACTCCACTTGTTTGTTAGCAGTGATATTGGAAAAAATCCATCTCTCCTAGCAGGACAATCTCATCATATTAAAAGTTATGGATTTCTTGCTTAAGCATTCTACACTAGCTGCAGAGCTGTATAAACTTGCTTCTGCTTATCAAGCGAGCCAACAACACACACAAAAAGAAAATTTAACATCTTCTAACATTTCTGCCTTCATATGGGAGTTCTCCTGAAATGAGTTCTTCAATTATCCTGATGGATCTGTTTAGTGAGTTGGTACTGTTTCCTGGCTTATAAAAGCCAGTGCATTACTATGCAATACTGTGTATGTGCTATTGAAATGAGATCAACATCATTGCTTTACTACATTTTAAGCAGAAGTTAGCACAGATTATAAAACTCATAAAGACTTTGGAGTTGGATATTGTAGCAATGTATTCTAAAACCCACACTGGTTTTCACTGGCAGATAACTGGAGGTGTGTGAAAAATGAAATATTGGTGGCTTCTTTCTTAAATAACTAATGAGTATTAATCAATATTAAGCAAAGATTATCAGAGAACATGTTTTATTTTTCTTTATCTTGGATAACAAAGGAAAGGGGATTTAAAAATATTATAAACTAATATTATTAATTTTAAAATATTATTGATTTTCAAAATAAAGTTGTAACATTATTCCTATGTGTAGGAGATAATATATAGCTCTATATATGAAATTCACTTCAGGAAAAAAAATCACTGCTACGTCTGAGATTAACTGCATATGACATCCAAGAATGTTTCAGAGCATCATTTATTGGATTGACTGTGTTGTACAAGTATGCAAAATATTTATATCTTTAGTTCTCCAAATTATTAAGCTGCTAAGATTTGCCTGTGAACGGAAGTTTTAACAAAACAGTTTGTAGGTGTTCCCTCTGAACCCAATATCCTCAGCTCTGTGTTTGTGCATTTGCATGTGTGTGTGCATGCACAGATTTTTTAGTCCTTACACTGTAAAAAACTTTGGAATTGTTTGACCCTGTAAACACAAAATTCATGTCTCTCACCCTGGGACAAATACATTCTTTTTAAAAGCAGCATATGGGCAGCCTTGGACTGATGTTAGTTTATTGTCACTGCTTGATAACGTTTAATGGAAAAGATACAAGAGTGCCAAAGAATTTTAATTATTTTTGTGATAAAGTTATATGTTCGGCCTTGAAAAAGTGGAGATAATGCTGGGATTCATTATTATTCCCAGTGTGTTTAAACAGACGACACAGAATGCAAACAAAAGCAGATGAAATTTGAAAAGTATTATCAATATTGCAGATAGCAGATGCCCTTTCCAATCAGAACAAGCATATCTTCTATAGCAACTTTATGGTTGAGTAGTTTATTCATTTCTATTAGAAGGTTGTACGTTTCTAAAATATGTAGATGGTATCTAGAAAACCAACCAACCAGTAGGGTCATTTTGCTTGTTTTCCTAAATTTATTATTTCACTTTTGCAGGCTTGATCTGAGGTGCATTAACATGGGAGCGAAATCTTATTGTGTCAAATCCTATCTTGTATATGACCTTTCATGTGTTTTTTGCTGTGGTTCTGAGAGGGAAATGCTAAGAGGTGTCTATTCTGCAGGGGTTTGTCAGGGTTGTATTTGTGCTGCTGTAATTAAAACGAGACTCATCTTCCTGTAGAATTTTTCCTCTTCTTGGCCTTGATTGAAAAATTTTGCTGTTGGATGCAGCACATAATTCACATAAATTCTTTGGATAGTGCCTGAGGCATAGATCCTGCACCCCTGAGGTGGCCAGGGCAGTGTGCTGGGGAGCTCTGCCACACCTGCTCTGGACCAGGACCAGGACCCCAAAGCACCCCGAGCACCCACCCAGCAGCAGAGAGGCTTTAAAAGCATTTCCACACTCATGCAGTAATATAACCAAATCAGTGTTTTCTGTGTGATGTTTTTTTTTTTGAGGTTTTCATTCTGTATTTTTCATTTTGAAAGAAAACAGCAAACATTTAAAATTATTTTACAGTAATTTACTGAACCCTAAGGCCACAATTCTGCAGTAGGTTACAACATCGCGGGCTTTGATGGTAAAAATCGTGTGCTGATGCATTTCCACTGCAGAGAAATGGTGGAAGTGTAGATGCTCAGAAAATACATTCCACGTGGTTTCCTGCTACCTGCTCACATGCCAATTATATTTTCAAGTTAGCATCTGAAATTCTTATCTGCCTAGTAACAACCTGTCCTCTGAACTGTCTGTAGTCCACTTAGTCATATTTAGAGCTGCACATAAGTGGTTTTCTATATGCAAACACACAAACTAAGAACGTTCCACCAATCATTTAAAAAAAATACAGATTCTCCTCCATAAAGGATTTGGAGGATGTTGCTTTGAGACCTTGATTTCAGGCATCAATGGAAGAACAATGAATGTTTTAAAACAAATAAATAATCAGTGGTTGGGCAGTCATAAATGCTAAAACAGAAGGCACCAGAATAACCTACATTAATTAAAATGACATTTAATTGCAGCTAAATTCAGCCTCTGTGGATTTTACCAAGATGAAGGTCCAAAATGTCAGGAGAAAGTTGTGTCCTTGAAGGCTGTGAAGAAGGAAGCTTCTTCCTGGGGATGCACCAACAGAGCCTGGACTCTCAACCTGACATCCCTGGTCCAAGGATCCCAGAGGAATGTGTGGCTGGGAACAGGGAGAGGGAAGAAAAAGATGAGGAGTCATCATCATCATCAAGCACTTCATTTCCCATGATGTTCTACAGTCAGCTCAGAATTGAAATTGGGCAGGTGTTGGGGTGTTACACCTGGCTCTGGTGAGGTGAAAGCAGCTCCAATGCTCCCAGCTCTGAGGCTGTTCACAGGCCATGAATGTGTTTGGAGTGTGAATTCAAGAAATCTAATCAGAGGATGATAGAACTAGCAGGATAGGTCCTAAAGGGCTCTGAAGTTTGTGAGCTTGGGGGGAAGATGAGATTTAGAGCATTTCATTTTTAGACTGTGTTAGTAGTATGTGCTGGTATCTTCACTGTGGTGTGGGTTTTTTAACACTGGTGCTGAACCCCACCTTGGGCTAGTGCTAAATTTCCTCTGAATGGGATAAAGTGCATGTGAAATGTGAAGGTAGGGTGTGACACCAACCCTCATGGCTCCTTCCAGTTTTGTGGCTGGTGGTGTGAGGAGATGGGGAGGGTGCTGGCAGCTCCCCAAGCACAGGGCAGTGGGGAGGCAGAACCACGTGAGCACTCTCCAGTGCCCCTGCATGTGCTTCTCCTTCCTGCTTACGTGTATCCTTTACTCTCCCTGTCTTGTGTTACAGCCCCTAATGCACATCTAATATAATTTTATGGAGCACTATTACCCAGCTCACACAAACACGCGTCACTCGCCGCCCCCTGAGCCTGCCCAGCCCACCCAGGGCCCTGAGCTCTGCATTTATGGCTGAGCAGCATCATCCCAGAGCATCCCTCACTTAGCACACTTCCATAACGAATGCACTCCATAAATATAAAAGCTTTTCTAGAAAGTCAAGTGTCTGGATGTTATAAAAAGCGCTGCTGCTGAGTCATGCTCCTCCCAGCCCGTGGGAAATGGGCAGTGATTATTTCATGCCATTTTTTGTTGGGCTGAGATAACTTAAGGGAAAATGTGGCCACCAAAACTGACAACTCATGCTGATCTGCTGCTCTGTGCTCGTGGTGCCATCTGTTAGCACATGTCACTATAGGTATGGAGATGTATTGTACAGCAGACTTAAGTCTATATTTCAAAATTGCTGGGAAGCAAGAGGCACACAAAGGAACTGTAATAAGTACAAAGTGTAATTAAATTTTGCTCTAAGAACTGCCATAGTCAGTTAAATCAGACCAGTTTAGATGTCATTATTTAGCCAATAGAGTAAATCTTATTTATAGAAGTCCAGGTCTGGCTCCACTTGTTTTCTGATAAGCAGAGGTGGGCTATTGACTTTAATGTACAATGCTTATAACAGAAAGATGCGTAAATAAACATGGACAAAATGAGGGCAGAAGAGCACCACTAAATTATCTCTGCAATTGTTGGTGCCCTCAGCCTGGGCAAGGGCCTAGGCTTGGGTATCAATTCCTGTTTTCATTTTCTTTTTTTAATTGATCTCATGGAGCAACCATTATCCAAACAGCGAGGGAAAGGGATGGTCTCTTTAGGAACTGCTGACGCTGCAGCTCTCTGCTGTTTCATCCAGGAGTCAGATGGCAAATGAGGAGAAGTAAGGGGTGAATTATACCCACCTGGGGAACAAAGGGGAGGATTTATTTTCCAAATTTAGGAAGATGGATTTTAAAAGTGAAGGAACTGGTGAAAGAAACTGAAGAAGTGGTGTGCGACAGAATATAGGTAGAAGTGATATCCCCAGCAGATTTCCTGAGGAGGAGTCTGAAAAGCAGCTGTGGGATACTGGAAAATTAAGCAGCTGCAAATGGTAATGCATTAGAGCTCAGGTGTTATGCATTGAGTTTTTGGTGGAGTCTCTGTTGAGCTCAAGTTCAGCATGAGAGAGATAAAAGGTTCTGGTATTTTCAAGGCTTCTTCAAAACAGCAAACATGAGAAGTCTGCAGAGAAATTGCTGGTGTGTGATTTTCTTACTTTGCTTTCCCACACTCCGAGGGCTCAGAAGGTTTAGATGATTGTCTGGATTTTTGTGGTTTCTTAATTAAGCTAAAACCTGACCTCTGAATGTTTTGGAGCTTGCCAAACACAAATTCACATGAATGAAGCAAGAAGGGTTAAAGGGCCCATGGAAAGTTGCTTCTTAGATGCGTTCAGATAATGCAGAGGGTTTCAGATCCTTGCTGCTGGCAGCCACCACAGCTTCCAGGTAAATGTGGTTGGGAGGGGATTCAAGGGGCACTGAGGTCCCTCGTGGGAAGAGGGGGGAGGCAGTGATTGCTACTGCCCTGGAGGCTGTCTCCTTTGCCAGAGTGTGTGATTGGGGTCACTCCCCAGATCTGCTGGAGTTCTGTCCAAAACATTTGGTATGTGATTTTAATGGAAGGTGTTTAAAACCATGCGTGTTCTTCCCTCAAAGAAAGAGGGAGTGAAAGAGAAAGAAATGTCAGGGAGCCACAGGAGCATTTTCTGCCTGTGACAGTAGTTGCCCATGTGGGACAAGTGCTGGCTTCCACTGGGTTACTTTGTGCTTTGAGCAAGGAGAAGCCAAGGCTGGAGAAATCTTTGACTTCCCGAATTGCAGCTTGGCATTCAGGGTGTTTAAACATGAATTGCATGGGACAGGATGGGCAAATATTTCTCTGTTATCCTGGCGTTAACCTGCAATAATTGCTTGACATCCCAAGGTGCTGTTTCCCACCAGCCATTCATCCATTGAATGGGACTGTGAGGCGTGGAATGCACGGGGATTGTGAATCTCTGGATCACCAACAGATTTCCTGCTGGCATGTGCAGTTTAACCCAGAGCAGCCACAGATCTGTTGGTATCCAAGTAGGGCTGCTTGAAGCTCAGTGAGGGTGACTCTCTGCTCTCCCAGCTGCCCGACACACGTGGAGATAAATACTTGTGTAATACCAGGATTCAGCTGCAAATTGTACGTGTGGTGGGGAAAACACTGTTGCTGTTTATGTGCAGAAAAATAGAACCTAAAGGCCACAGAATGAAATATAATTTGTTAAAAACAGGGAATAGCATTGATTAAAATGAAAGCCAGTGTTCCAGCACTTTACTGTGGTGAAGTATGTCCCCAGGTTCCTTGCACTTGCCCTGTGATTATACAATAGATTTTAAGTCTGTGATATCTACAAATCTACATCAAAATATATTCTATAGCTGTAGGAAACAGCTCTGAATTGTTAACCTTCTCTCCAGGTACTGGAGGTAACACACTGTGAGATTAGATGTATATTTTCCTCAAGATATACCACCCATCGAGGAGTCCATATTTACATCTTTTGTTGATATTTTTCATAGATTAAAAGAGTCTCTTTTCTGGTGATAATTCTGCTAAGTACTGTAATTTGCTGCCACTAATATTTGTCTGAGTCCTAGTTTGCAAAATATATTTGAAACCACTTTATAAAGTCTCATAATTGCTTCTTTGTAGAGCTGGTATAATGAGTAGTTTCTTTATCCAGCCTTTATCCTGTTAACCTTAGAGGTGAGCGACTGCTTGCTGGAGTAGTTGGGGAATGTCTTAGCACTGTTGAGCCATTTAATTTCACTACTAATTTCATAGTGGTGACACAGAATTGGCTATGAGCAAGCTCGCAGTTATTTCAAGGGTTTTCAGTTAGCATTGAATCAGGACCTGATTCACTAAAATGAAATTGAAATAAATGCACATGTAGATGATTTTTTTTAATGCATAAATTGATCTGCATTTATGTGCCCAATCCACATTAAAACATTGACCTGCTCTTGAAGGATGGGAGCTCAGCATATAAAGCAGCTCTAGCATTGCAAATGAGAACTTGCACCACTGCGTTGGGGCTTCATTCTCCTCTTCCTTCACTGGTGCTCCTGTCCCATCTACAGGGAAACTCCTTGGTTATCCAAATCTTACTCAGCGCTTCCTGGAAAATGCAGATTCGTGTTTTTCAGTTTCTTTTGACCATTTTTACAGGCAGCAATCAGTGGGCTGTGCTATTTAGCAAGTGGGGTGGCTTCCAGGCTTGCTCTTTCTGCAGGAAGATATTCCTACTACTCTGCTGCTTGCTTTAGATGAGCAGAGCTGCCCAATGCAAAACTTGTCTTTTCTCCAAAATTGCTGGGGAGTTGTTTTGTTTCCTAAATCAAAATTCATTTTAGCCCAGAGCTGGCTGCATTTCAGGGGAGAGGCTGTTCCTTTTTGTGAATATAGCCTAAAGTGTGCATGTGCATGGAATTTTGCTATTTCCATCCTGTTGCTTTTGCTATTACTGTAACAGTTGGGTGATCTGAAAGAAGTGTGATTTGAGGGTCACTAAACATGAGAGAGGAAGCTTTCAGTTTGGCATACGAAAGTATTTATGGCACGTACTTAGGAAATTCTACCACTGCTTAATCCTAAGCATGTATATAGTTATGAAGAGGGTAAGAAAAACATTTGATGAAACCCTGGGGATTACAGGTGCATCCCGGAGTTGAGATTTAAGTAATTTATTAAATGCACACTGCCCACAAACCATCCCTGTAGGAAGAGGGCTATGGCACTTTGACGTGGGCAGTGGTGACACCTGACAGTGGTCACTCCTTAAAGGGGACATGTGAGGTGATGGAGCAGCAAGACCCTGAAGTTCCCCAGTGTCCCAGTACCACAGACCCTTGGAGGGTGCTCTTGGACACTGCTGAGCTTCCCCTGGGGCTGCCTTGGGATCTGTGCTCTATCCCACCACCTTCCCTTTTGGTAGCTGGTGCAGTCATCTACCTGGGGAGCTGCCAGAGGAAATGGGCTTTATTGGGAAGCTGTGGCTGCATGGCAAGGAGAGGGTCTGGGTCACTCTGTGGGCCTGGTTTTATCTCAGTGCATCCTGCACAGGCACCTAACTGGTGCAGCATGAACACACAGGCAATGTGCTGGTCCAGCCTGCCCCATGCACAGGTGTGTGCACCTGGGACACTGCAGGCCTTCTGTCACCCACAGGTCATCTCTGCTAAATAGCAAGGGTGAATTTTGCACTGAAATGCAGAGTTCTGACTGTGCACTTCCTTTGGTCTTGCAATGCTTCTGTCGTTAGTGACATTGTCATTTAATGTGGACATTCATTTGTCACATGTCTGGACCTGCCTGGAAAGCATTTTCAGTGGCTGCACTCTCCATTCAGGTCTGCTCTCTCTCTTAGACTCTAAGCAGAAGTTGATAGCATTTGAAATTTAATCAGGTTGGCATTGTGCAATTTATCTCTTATAAAATTTCAGTAGCTTTTTTTTTGCACACTTTCCTGTTTAAAAGGAATTCTCAATAGCCTGGAGTTGGAGGTACATGTCTGTCCATTGCAGACTGCACTTCTAGTTCTCTTAATCTGAGTTTGATCTCTTCTGTGAAACATATCCTCAAATGTGGAACTTGCTACATCTGGCTTGTATAAAATTCATAACTAGGAGCCTTTTCTTTCATAGCTAAAATAATTTTCTGTTAAGTGTAAGAAGTAGGAAAGGACTAAAGATGGCTTATATAGAAAGACTATAGTACTAGTAAGGCTGGTTTTCCTTGAGAGAATTTCTACCTTTGTGGCACTGTTTTTTTCATTACTAGGACCAAATTTATGCCAATATGAAGGATAGGTTCCTAAACTGTAATCCGGTGTTGTGTCCACATCCAAAATTTTAATTAATATCATCCCAATCAGTAGGACCTCCATGATTCAGGTTTGCTCTGGCCATGCAGTGACAATATTGCCCAGACAGACCCCAAATGCAGCAGTACAAACCACTTTGTAATGCCCCTTCCCCACCTTTGTCAGACATTTGTTTTAAACATCTGGTCTTGAAAATCAGAACCAGCACAATCTCCTTATTGCCCCAGCCTGAAATTCCCCTCCCCTCTGACCAGTCTGTTTTCCAAAATACTCTTGGTCCTTCCAAAAAGACGGTTATATTCTTCCAAGTTTCAGATTTAAAATCTGGATGAGTGAGAGATCTGGGATGAGAGATGCATTAGCAGAACTGATTTCTCTTGTTACCAGTTCAAAAGGCTTCAGTATGCAGCACAAATGATTCATAAGTATCCATTGTTCAGAGTTCAGGATAAAGAGTTCAGAATCAAAGCTCTGCTTTAATGTGCGCTCATGCATTTCTTTTTTCAGTAAGAGCATTCTCTTCATATATATAGCAAATGAAATTCAAACTTGTTTAAGCTGCAGTTCTGGTAAATTGCTCTGCCTCTGAAGTTAGCTTAGAATATCATGAGAGTTATTTAAACCGTTACAGATTTTGCTAGTATTGCAAAAACTTAGTGCTTAGTTATAATCAAGGAACAACTGTTTAATAAATAGAACAGGAAAACAAGCGATCACCTCGTGTTTTTCCTGGGTTTGGACTTCACGTCAGCCCTGCTGGCAGACCCTGAGAGCACAGCCACACAGGGTTTGGGCTGTTGGTGTTTTCCTTACTGGCCTTTTCCAAGGGGAGGGACAGCAAAGGCTTCTCCTTTACAGGCAGGATTTGCATGGGAATGCAGGGTGACAGTCAGAGGGCAGTGATTAAGAGGTATTCTGACGTCTGGATATTTGTCCAAATGTTTGTCATCGAGCAAACTGTGCCCAATATTGCTTCTTTCAGAGCCTGCTTTATCTTCCATTTTAATGTTTCATAGATCCGAGGTGCTGTCACTGCTGCAGTGCTGTTTTCTCCTGGCATCTTGTATCATGGCTGAGCATACTGAATGGGCTCTCTAAAACCTTTCTTATCAATGGAGTACAACAAGCCCAATGCAATCATCCTTTCAATTATCTTCTTCATCTCAAGTGTCACCAGATAAGTGCTGGCATAGTATTCTTGGAACATTTCTGATATTGTTCCTTGTTTTTTTGGCTATAAGTGTATGAATATGGGATAAAGATTTAGATATCTCATGTTTTACTCTCATTATGCAGAGACAAAACTGCGCTTATCTCCTAAAAGATTCTTTTTTCCCCATCTCTTCAGTCTGAGCGCTCTTTGGGGCCTGGGTGATGATTAGAATACTGGGCTGACTCTCATGTTGCAGTGGGAGTCGTGCTCTCTGGGATCAGCCACAGAGCCTGTTCAGTGCTGTGCAGCCTCTGAAATCAGCTTGATGTGGAGGTGACCTTGCAGTGGGTGACAGGACAGGACTCCCCAGACGGGGCTTTGTACATTGCCAGTCCTGAGGAAGTGGCTCGGGCTGTGCTTGCTCAGGCCTGGAGAGGCTTTCTGAGAGTTCAGTGCTGACAGAGGGAGGGGGAAGAAGGCCTTACTCTGTTTACCTCAATTTATTTTTACCTGAAGAATAAAATTTGCCTCCACCAAACCACAGGTCTTTCTAAACTCTTTATGCTCAGGAGACACTTGTGAGCAGAGTGACAAAATGAGGTTTCCTCTGTGCTCTGGAGGTTCTCCAGCTCCTGTTTATTTTGAGGTGTTCCTTTGCATGCTCCATGTGCTCTGTGCTGTGCAGGTGGTGATTCCCTCTGAACTGATGTTGGCATCTCAGTCTGGGCCCATCATTTTGTTCGGAGAGGTGTCCTTGTCACAGTGGAGAAGGACAGAGGGGGTTGCAGTCCCTCCTGTGCTGAGCTGTGGCTGTTGGGGGCTGCAGGCTTTGGGTGCTGCATGGAAACTCTTGGGCTGCCTGAACGTGGCCTTGGCCTCCTCTGTGAGACTGAAGGGGCAGGAAGAGATGGCAGCTGCAGGATCAGGGTCATGGATGGGATGTTAAAGAGATAAACCAGTCTAGGATCTGCATGTCTGTGAACAAAGTGTCCATCTGGGAACTGGAAGATGGTTTAAAAGGAATGTTTAGCACTTTTCCTGCATGACCTCCCCAATCTTAAGAAGTTGTATAGAGTTTCCAGGATCTTTGTGACAAGAGCAGTTTATGTTACTAAACACCAGCACTCACAACTGTGAGTCAGGCTCCCCACAAATATGATGTTGGCTTATGAAGAGGGTTTTTTTATTTTAAAGTGATTTTTGTTCATTGCTTTGTCACTTGGAGACCATTAGATTATTTTGGCAATATTCTTGAAGTTGTCTCTACAATTAGGAGAGCTCAAAACACTTTTAAATTTAAGGAATTAATTGTGGTGTAATTATGAAGAGCTTTAGGAATAACACCAAATATAGCAATATGTGTGAATCCTGAGGACTGGCAAATAGGAGATTAGTGTTGGAACAAGAGAGGAATGTAGGCTTTGGTTCAAAGAGTTATTTTAAAGGAAGATTACTGGAAATAAAGTGTGATGAAAACCAATGATTCTAATGAAGGACACAACCCATCCATTGTAGTCCAGACGTGCTTTCGTGTTAACCATCACAAAGCTGTGGGGTGCAGCACTGGTGACAGCAAACCCAGGCAAGTAAGACAGCAGATACAACTTCAATCTCTTCATTAAAAAATGTTTCATGGTTGCACACAGCCACAAAAAATACATTTTCATGCTTATAGCTTTCAAGCATTTTTGAAAGTCACACAATTGTTTTGCTGATTTAAGTTCTAAATTGATGGAAATACAATGGTAAAGAGGGAAGGGGCAACCTGGCAGGAGAGGAGCCAGGCTTTTTAAGGAAATATTGAAATATTTCATTGATTGCTGTGAAAATTCATTTCCATTCCACCTCATTTCTTCATTAAGCGTGTTAAAGCAGCTCTTTCCTGGGTTAGCTTCTGCAGCACTCTCATTCTGACTTCAGGGGCACTGGTTTTAAGGACATGGGACAATTTGCATGAAGTTATGCTCCTTCAGATTGGTGCTGATGGAAAAAAACATTTTGGGCTACTCAGTTACATCAGCCTTGTATGAATGTAGTGATCTCGCACATCATTTAGTAAGAACTGCAACAGGTAAGTGTTTTTTATCTTGCAAAAAGGTGACCTGAAATACTGAGTTCTGGGTCATGATTCAGGAGTTGTAAGCACTTCCTTTATGAGGTGGATTTTGAATGAGCTTGATTTCCATTTGGAGATCCAAGAAATACAATAAACTCTGATGCTCAGAAGTGACTTGCACCAAGTCCTGTGCAGGAACCAAAACAACCCTCAAAAACTCTTCCTGAGACAAAGCCTTGTTGATTTTGGTTTTAAAAATGTTTTCTTGAAGGAATAGAGTTAGATTTGGAGTTTAAATGTCTAAAGTTTTGCAGCAAATAGTGGTAATCCAGAAAGCATTACTTAAAAAAGTCATTCTCTGCTGTTAGGTGTCTGTCTGGTTTATGGATAGGTCTTGGTCTATAAAAACCCTTTAAAATGAAATAAGGTCTGACTTTTGGCACATTGATCTTACCAGACACTTTTGGTTTAATGTAGATATGACACTACCTGGAAAGATCATAATAAAAATAGATTGCATTTTATTGTCATTTCCTAAAAGACATTTGTATTTGAACAAAACAGACTAAGCAATTAAGATGAGATGTACCTTCTCTGGTTTGCTACCATGGCATGTTTTAGTCCCTGTTGTGGTGTCTGTTGCATTCAGGCATTTCCTAATTTCTTAGGCATCTCTGCACAGTGCTGAGCAATTGCTGTCTCATGATGGGGGAACTAAAAATCAAGGATCAAATTGGAAGATCAGAAATACTGTGTCATGTAACTAATTCCTGGGGAAATTGAGGAAACTAAGTCTTGCAGCCCCTACAGCAGCCTTACTCCTCCTCACCACCGTTTTTCATCCTGAAGCTGTTTGAGCAGTAAATGCACAAGTATTTCCTGGCATTTCCTTGCTTGGCAAAGCCAAGAAATCCCCCAGATAGCAAATGGCAGTGTGTTGGTGGCCAGAATTAAAATCTGACATGACAGTCATGTAGGAATGTGATCACTTAAAGAAAAGGAAGCACTGCTGCCTATGATAGCTTTGAGACTGGGAACTTGGATGCAAATCTCTACTCTGCCATAGTTGTTTGTTTTGGGGTTTTTGTTTTTTTCATTAGTGAAAACCAAAACCTGTGTGTTGTTTTGCAGTTCTGGTAAATAATTTGTTAAATTGCCATCCCCCTGAGAGGTTTATGAGGATTCAGGTTTTAATAACTGCAAATCCTGCTCAGAAGAGGTCCTTGCCCAAACTTGAAGGTGTGGCTAGGGCCTTGCAGAAGCACTCCCAGAGGAGCTGGTCTCTTACATTGCACAGTGATAGAGCCAGCTGGGAAATGGAGGGGTCTATTCAGTGTGGGGGCACAGTTTATCCTGTGCTGTCTCCTCTGGGCTGCTCCTCTCTGGAGCCCCTGGCAGCCCCTACAAGGGTTCTGTTCCTGCCAGCCAAGGAGGGGAGGGTGCTTGCCCACCTCTGAGCCAGGCTGTGCTCTCCTGTCCCTCTTCCCTCTGTATGGCACATGCAGCATTTTCATAGCAGGTGGAAAGGTTTAAAAAGTTACTGAGCCAGTGATCAGCATCTGAGAAGGTGCTTAACAAAAGTGTGTTTTCTTTGATTGTCTTGTGTTCTTTAATAAATTTCATTAATTAATGAAACCGACTCCTCTGTGCGGTACACTGGAAGAATTGCTATTCTACCTTGCTGTATAATCATTATCACCACTAATGAGTGTGTTATTCTGTTACCAATATTAATCTAACAAAAGAAACAAATACCTGGCCTGTGCTGTGGTGCAGGAGTCAGTAGGTTAAATGCTCACTCTGTGAATGGTGATAAACAATCCAGCCACCACGGCCAGAGCAGGGCTGGGGGGCTGCTTTCAGAGACCCTTGACATGTGTGGGTGTACAATGGCCAATCAGTCCTTGCTGCTTGTGTGATGCTGCTTTTGTGAATGGTCCTTCTTCCCTGGCTTTTGGAATCAGCACCTCCCTGAGGATAAAATGCAGAGCAAATCAGTTAGGCACAGTGGAAGATGGGGCATTTTTATACTTTGCCTTTTCATTTAGATTTGATTCCTTGGAAAAGCTGCTTAAATGGTGTTACAACTGCTTTGATACGGACTCTTAATTATGAAAAGGTAGCACCAGTAAATAGTGTTAGGTGAAAAGAGCGCGGAGGGGAGAGGCAACGGCAGCCTTGGCTATCAATGTGTCAGAAGGATGAGTCCAGAAAGACACACTCAGTGTTACAAATTTCTTGTGAAGCCCATGGCAAAGCTATTTTAGCAGCTCTCCAGAAAGGGATGCATGTCAGTCTTATTGGAGTTCCTTGAGGGAATAGATTTAGCACACAGAGGGGAGGAGAGGCTGAAGTGAGGCATCTGTCATTTTCTTCCACTGTTTACGATCCCTTAAAACAAAGATGAAAATTAAAGGAATGTGTTTCTCTCATATCAAGAGATCTAATGTTCTTCTTTAACTGGCCTCACGCAGAAGATGTTGGCTGGCTTAGCTGGTTGTAATTTTTGTGGTGTGCAGCTCTCGTTGGCTTCCCCTGTACCAAACACACACGAGCTGCTCCTCTGCTGTGGGTGGTACGGAGCAAACAGCTGTGCGTGTGTTGCACTGAATTTAATGTGCATCATGGTAACAGAGCAATCAGCCCGACAGGAGCCTTCTCCTGAGATGCTGTTGGCTTTGGATTTATATTCTTTATTAGCTATGGGAGTGTTTTCATTACTGTGGCTATTGGTTAGACCCCCTCTAAACTCCAGCAGAACCAAGAGACGCCGAGTTGCAACACTTGCAATGTGCAGTGTGCACACATAACCTGGATCAACCTAATTTCAGCACAGCAAACACAAAACAAAAGCTGTATATGACTTCTTAGCCTTTGTGCACATCTGCATTATTATAAATGCTAATATAATTCTGCAATGATAAATAATTAAACAATTATGGTCATGAATCAATAAGTTTAGCACATTTTTTTCATCAGCAAATTGTACTGTATAAACAAGAAATATAAATTACCAAGTCTAATTTTCAGTGAAAATTGTAAGCATTTTATATCTAATAATTAAAAAAAGTATTAGAATTCAATGTAAGATGCTTAGAACTTTAAAATTTTCTGGTTTTAACCAAACACCATTAAATTGTCATGTTTTATGTTTCTGAATCTGATTAACATTTTGAGATCTGACTTTTGCAATCATTCTCTTTGTTTTCCTCTGCTAAAACCCCCTCGCTCAACCTCTGGTTTCTCCTAAACACAGTTTATCTGCTTGAATCCAGCTTTGGTTGACCTCATTATGTTGCCTTTAAGAAAATACAACGTTTAAAGAAAAAACATTCAAGTACCTTTCTTCTAAGATTTTGAAAGATCTAGCTATTTTTATCATGCACTAAGCACTTTGCTGCATAAGGTGCAATATGGAGGCAGGGAGAAGAGGAAGCTTTTACAACTCTATTTGCATTCAATCAGGGTTGCAGGGTTACCTGTAATCTTTCCCACTCTCAGATCCTTGGCACTTGTAAAAAATCTACCACCCCAAACACTTGCACCTAGCTATATAATTTAAAAATAATCTTGGGTGAAAAATAGTGTATTTTCAGGAAAAAAAGTTGGGTTTGATATTTAAGTTGTGTATGTTTTCTTGCTGAAGATCTTGTGTGGACTAAGGATTTGCCATGAGGGGAGTTATGTAGAATTGCTTTTTCTGCTTGCTGCTCCATGGTTGTGCTTTTTCCCAGGGAAATGCTTGATCTGCTTCTACTCTGTCTTGCACTATAGACAAAAACCCTGTTTAGACTTGGCCAAGGCATGTTAGACCAGAAAACTGGAAAAACCAGGAATTTCAGGGTGGTGCTTGGCATTGCAGCACCAGGTCTGAGGGGCACACGTTGGCACCAGGTGCCCATCCCTGTGGTGCCAAGGGATCCCTGGGACCCAGGGCTCTGCAGGGTGGGCACCAAACAAGGGCTCATCCTCCTGGGATCAGCCTAAGGCAGAGCTGCTGGGTTGGAGACATTGGAGTTTTGCTGCATCACTGTGCTGGAAAAGCTTCTCCTCGTGGGAAAAATCCAGTGAGCCAACCAAGTGGTATTGATCTGTGTCCCATGTGTGTGGTGGTGTGAACGAGGCACAGCAGCCATCCTTCATGGTGGCCCCCATCTGCCATTCCCCCCCAAACAGCCCAAGAGAACCTGCAGAACGATGGCTGGGATGTGGAAAAGGTGACACTCACCTTCAGGAAGCAGGAGAGAGCTGGAGGGGGATTTGATGCTGTGACCTGTGGAAGGCAGCTTCACCAGGCCTGGCACAGCGTCCTGGGGTCTGAGATGAGTTTGTCTGGCTTCATGTGCAAGCTTGTAGTGTTGGAGGAGAGACTCCATCCACCGAAGTGTTAAAGTTTATTTTCAGGGGTTTTTTTACTGACTAGAAGCCTCAGGAATCTCTACCAAGCTGGGAGATCAAGGACTCTTCTTCTCAGTTTTACTGCTGGCTGGCAAGCAATTAGTTATTTGTATTACAGAGAAGCCTCACAAAGATAGTATGTTTAGAAATGTAAGCAAGTATTTGCCTTCAGGGGGGAAAAGGAAGAAAAAATATTTTCTTCACCTTCTTGTCTTTATCTCCCTTTTTGTTTACCCTGTCTTCCTCCTTTTGATGAATAAGAGAAAGAAAACTACATATGGAGTCTGAAGATCTATACTTTGAGTTTCTTCCTCATGCTGCTGCATCTGCTCCTCTTCTCCTTGCCTTCCCAGTGTGCTGTGTTTCCTTTGGTGGGTGTAAGTGTCTTTGCCTCTGATGCCAATGTCACTCTTCTTGTGGCAACCAGATTTTGTTTTACTGCGTGGCTCTTAGCAACATGTTTCCTGCATTCTGCTCGCTCTGTGGTGGAGTTCACACTTTGAGAGTCTGGAGATATAGATTGCTCTGCTTTCACATATATGGTTCTGTCAAAACAATTAATGCTGAATCTTGGAACGTGTTCCTTTTCCTTGTGCAGAGTTACTGGCTTTGGGTTTCACCCTGGAGCAAGTCTGCATTGACCATCCCTGACCTCAGTGAATCCCATACACCCCCTATTCACAAAAATGTTTACATCCACTAACTGGATTTTCTTTTAGGTGACTGAAAATGGTACATTAATTTTCAAGTTACAGAACATGTATTTAAAGGTACCAATGTGATAAAAGTCTTAACATTTAAGTGGTGGGGCTGAACTGGAAAATTCTCATTGTCCTCTATGATAAATTAGTAGAACCTGTGGAGAAGTAGTAATGCAATCATACATTTAGCATATTTAATTATTTCAATGTATCTAAATTTAAAACACTCAAATTCTACCTATGAAACTGGATTACAAGATGCACAGCAGATTTTAAAATATTTTAGAGATGTTGTTTTCATGCTTCAAGTCCTTGAAAAGCCAAATACACTCACTTCTGAAACGAAATCTTGGTTTTCACTGTTACAAAAAAAAAAAAGAAAGAAAAATGTTTAATAGCACATATGGCATAATTTCATGTGACATCTGTTTTGTAACAAACAATATTTAGCTCACTTATTTGCTGAATGATACAGTACATGCTGCAAACAAAAAGTCCAATGAACAGTTTTACATAGTTTGTAATATATCAATGTTTATCGCAAAAGAATGCAAAACTTAAACATTTAAGCATGTTATTGATTGTAATATGCAAAACATCGATTACTGCATGCTGCCAATGCAAAAAAAAATTCTACAGCATGCCTTATGGGGTATGAAAATTAGGTGGATTTCTGAAAGAATAACTGTTGTCCTATCACTGGTGACATTTAGGCTTATGCCCCCTCCACCTAATTTGTGTCATCTTCCAGGAGACAGCTGTCAATATATTTAGGATGGTTTAGCTCATAACAGCAGAAATGGTGAGAGCCTATTGGCTTAATTGCATGGAGTGATTGATTCTAATGGAAACAACATTTAGAAACTCAAAATGCACTTTCTGTTGGCAGATCTAATAGAATATCATAATGAATTGGAGCATCAGGCATACAGTGTACTTTCTGCAAGGCCTGGAAAGGACAGTCATGGGGTTTTATGTTGGATTTTAAATTTGATTTTATTGTTTAAATTATTTGTTTAAATAATAAAACCAAGCCATCATACATTGTGGAAAACCAGAGCATCAGAATGATGCTGAAACCACACTCAGATGCAGCAAGTGTCAAAGGAAGAGCTGTGCTCAGGTAAATTGGCTGAAGGTACTGAAATAAACATTGGCAACTGCAGTGCTGTGAAATGGCATGAGATTTCTGGGGCTGTGCTGGTGCCAGGATCCACTTTGGAAGGATGTGCTGGAAGCAAACCCTGCTGTGGGGACTCACAGGGTGCTGTGCACCTGCATGGAGGATTGCAGCCCTCTATCTCACAATCCCCAAAGACTTTCTGGAGCACAAGGGCTCTTGCAGACCACAGCCCCTGCTGGGCTGAAGTGCCCTGAGCCAGGACTGTGGGTGCCTGGGCTTGGAGCAGAGCAGGGTCTCTGCCTCTGGGATGCTCCTCCACACCTCTGTGTGTGGCCAGACCATTTTGGGGGGACCCTCTGGTGGTTTGCCTGGATGTATGAGCAGGAAACTTGTCCGGGGGAGCTGCTCTGGTGCTGCAGGATGTGACCCTGCCTGGACAGGACAGCCTGTGCCAGCTGCCTTTCCCTGGGGTGGCAGCAAAAGCTCCAGAGCAGTTGCTCTCCATTAACTCTCTTGTCTTCCCGCAGTTTTGCACAATAACCTCTTGCCTTTACAGGCTCAAACTGTAAGTGCATCTGTCTCTAGTCCAGGGCTTCTCTTAGACCCTTTCCCTCTTGAAAACACTTTATAAGAATCCTGTTATTTTCCTCTTCCTGTAGTAATTTCTCAGAGACATTTTACTCTTTCCTGAGTATCTGTACGGAAAGTCAGGATTACAAAATCTTCTGCTTCACTGAAAATGCGGTGCTGTTTGGCCAGAAGCTGCTGACATAGTTTTATCTTTTCTTTTTCTGCTCTAAGATCCAGAAAAGTGTAGGTTCTAGGGGGATTGAGATGTGGTTGCAGATTAAATGTTTTTCCCCCCTTTTCCATAATTAGGAAGGTACGAGGAATCGGATGCAAGATTGAACAGTGTAAATCCTTCAAAATTAAAAACATTTCAGAACTGGAATAAATATTAATAAATTGGGTGCATAATAAAATGCTGTAGATATGTAAGGGGAAAAGCAAGTGGGAAAGAAGGGAAGGTTTTTATAGACCTTAATTACAGCAGCGTTGTTAGTAACTTTACTGAATTGTAAATGTAAAAGATTCGGATGGCCTGAGTAAAACCACATATTTAAGCCTTCTAAATGAACATTTCTGTTTTTTTGAGTAATTTGTACCATCTGTGTCAAAATTCTGAGCCTAAGAAGAAAAAGCAGTGGAACAAATGTTGGTTCCATAAAACAGTCCTAGTTCATTGTTGAAATTGTCACACATTAACATTGCAGGCCATCTGGGTAGACAAAAGACTCTAACCAGACTGCTAAGATGATTTTATTGGTCTGGTATTAATCAGAATGTGGCATAATATTTAAGCAGAAAAAATGATGAGGTGAAGTGGAGTGCCTTTAACTATCCTAACTGTATGGTAGTTGCACAATAATCATATTCCACCATAGAGCTCTGTGTTTCTAAGCAGAGATCCTAATTCTGAAATGTAAATAACAATCTATGTGATATTTCCAATTTATAGTTTAAAATAAAATATGAAACTTAAAAAAAGTAATGACTGTTGGCATATTGCAATGTGGAGATTTAAAGGCCACAGCATGGTTGTATTAAATTGCGGTATACCCACAATCATGTTGGAATTAACTTTAATTTCTTTTTGTAACATTGTAAATCAGATTACACTTCATCTCAAAGAATCCAGAACGCGTGATTTACAATTGATTTTCTACATTTTGAATCTCTACACAATGCAGCAGCTTGCCTTCTCCCCGGGATCTAGAGATGGCGGGTATGTATGTGCATGTATGTGTGCTACGTTTGCTCTCAAAAATCTTCATCTGTTTTCTCACCTTTCACAGAAAATTGGAAAAGCCTCACTTTTTATTGTTCTCCATGATCCTGCCCCTCATTCTGGGGTTCCCAAAAAGACAGTGGGTGTTTTTGTGCACATGGCCCCTTTGAAACCCTGTCTGCTCTCCTGTGCTGAATGTGACCTCAGCAGTGCCTCTGTGCACACTGACACCTCCAAGCACCTGGGAAACCCTGTCCTGGGAACAGTTCACACTTTCTGTGATGTGTTTGCTGTGAAAGTTGCCCTTCTGAGGGAGGCAGCCTTATGGAGTGCAGGCAGGGGTCCCTCCAAAGCTGCCTCATGCTCAGGCCAGGGGTCTGCAAGGTGGGCAGGGGGACTCCACCACCAGGGGCAGGTCTAGATGTGCCCTGTGCCTTGGTGAGGGAGCCTGGGCAGGGGGGATGGTCCCTGCCTGCAGCAGACATTGGGCCCACTCTGGTCCCAGGGCTGGGAGCGCCCAGCTGCCCCTGTGTGCTGCCCTCAGTGCCTGCATGGCCAGAATGCACGGCTCCACTGCCAGCTGGGATTCATACAGAGCCCAGAGAGTTCCCTATTCGTGAAATATTTCTGGTCCTGATTATTATATAGAGTGCATTCTGTGGAAGCAGCTGTAGCACACTCCTGTGCCATTTTTTCCCAAAGTAATAGTACAATAGTATTGGGGTAATTAAACAGGGCATCTGATGCGGTTGAATAGCACAGATGCCAAATTAATTTAGGATATTTTTGCTTTTCAACTTCTGTTTGAAGTTACTAATCTGAGAGCAAGGTGAAATGGGAGGAAAAAAGAAGCTGTGAGAGAGGGATGGAGACTGAAGGAGTGGAGTCAAAAGCAGGATTATATAACAGGAGAAAAAGGAAGGTGAGGGCAGTCAGGCCAAAACATGAGGTGGAAGGCAACAAATATTTGGACCAAGAAGTCGTAGACCATGGCCAGCATTCAGACAGTGAAAAGTTCCCTGGCTCATGGCAGGGCTGTGAGGCTGAGGAGAGCTGTGCATGGTCTGAGAGGTCTGCCCAGGGCCACGCTTTGTGCCAAACCTCTCTCCTTGGGAAAGATCTGGAACTGAGCAAAACCAGCTGAGCCCTCTAAGCTCTGTGAGCTGAGTTCATTGCCTGGGCAGCAGCAGACCCTTAGGAGAGGTCCTGGTTAATGTCTTAATATTTTCTCTTTGAATTACTCATTGCTCAGGCTCCACAGTGTTTGGGAGATGGGTGGCCCAAAGGCCCATGCAATGTCCTTGTCTCTGGCTGGCCATGATCCTCTGGAAATATCTCTCATGGGACAATGTTTGCTTTTGACAGACCTGGAGAGTGTTTGTCTGGAGAGAAGGTGATCTTAACTCTCATAGAGAAAATATTTCTGAGCATGAATACCTTGGGTAATCATGTTGCTTGATGCTCTGGTGATATGCTGCTTGCCATCAACTTTAAAGGGGATTTTCCAACTTTACCAGCAGGTTTTTTTTCCCCACTCAGTTCTCATTAATCTTCATTTGAATGCTTATAAATGCTAAATAGTGGTGTTAAAAGATGACTGAAATCTTTGCTATTCGATTAAAGGTTTTTCATGGTTTTGCCTATTTAATAAAAAAAAAAAATCAGCCATTGCTGGAGAATCATACAGTATAGTGTAAAGTATGCCTAATTAAACAAAGCATTTGGTATTGTCAGCCTCACAGTGCTGGCCTGGTGCTTGATGACAGACAGCAATGGTGAGAAAATGTCACCACAGCCACACCAGTGTTGTGCTATCAGCCACATACCAGTGAAATGTGGATTAAAATGCTATTAACATAGCCAATTAAACATAGGCAGAAACAAACCAGTTAAATCAATGATGCTGCTGTGTCACAGAGCTGGTGCTTTGCTGTGGCTCACTTTGCCTGTCTGAGGACTGCCCAGAACAGCAAACATGCAGCCAAGATGTTTTGGATGTCAGTGGTGATGGTATTTGCCCAGAACAAGGGCTAACCACACCTTCCCAGCATAAACTCAGCAAAGCCATTAAAGTTACTCTTTCCTAAACAAAAAATTGTTAGATTTTTTCTCCTTCTCTGAGAATCCATTTTTTACTGTTGCTATTGACATGCATTCTATGTCTCATGGACTTGGTGTCTCTGTAGATGCTGTGATTGTTCCTTGTGGCTGAGATGTGAGTTTGGACAAGGCCAGCAAAAAGAATGAGCCATCTGAAAAGCAGATTTCATCAGGCACAACTAGATTAGCCGCAAAATAATTAGAGAGATTTGCTCTTTCACAGCTAAATGCAAACTGTTCCCAGGTTTTGCTCATGGCTGCCATGTCCAGCACACCCATTTCATGCTTTCTCATTTTTTTTCATAAATGCTGGCCTTGGTTTTAGGCATTCATGTCTCCATCCTAGAAATGACAAAGATCCCCATCTTCTGGGCCTTTATTTAAAATGTCTGTTAGTCCACTTTGTGGTATTTCAATGTCATCTCTGTACTAGTCTTCAGTTTTAGATCAATATAAACTTGTATTTTTCTGTTAAATGTAGGAGCTAAACTCCATGTAAGTGTTCTTGTCTGGACTATGAGAGCAGCCCTGGAACAAGAAGGTTGGAAATGCTTTGAATTTTCCAGGTGTTAAATCTAATTTCTCTTCCTGGTCAACTGGCTTAATCCTTTAGCCTTAAAGGATTAAATACTACCTATAGCAGATCTCATCCTGATGTCAAAAGATTTCTCTGGATGGCTGGTATCCTAAAGCCCAAAGGCAGCAAAATAATTCCTCTGCAAAAAGTCAGCAATGCTTTATTGAAACGCCCATTTGAACGAGGAGGTGAAGCATCACTGCTCTATTTATCTCTTAAGACCACCTTCTTAATGGCTCTAGGCTTGACAATAACAAGAGGGCACTGGATGCTTTCAGACTGAGATTTTTCATAAGAACAAAGAAGTGATGAGATTTCCTCTTGATTCCTCATCTGAATCCATTTAAAAATACAGAATGAAAAATAATATCTCTAGTTTATTTTTTCAGTAGTGATTAAAAGAAGTGATTCTTTAAACAACAAAGGGGGAAACATTTATTCTTTTTTTTTTTAACAACAAACTGAAACATATTGAGGGGGTGTCTTCAAAGGACTATTTTTTGTGGTGTATGAAAAACCTATTAGGAAGGTCACTTTGATAGTATGTTGGATTTTGTCCATTTAATGCCCTTCAAATGCATCTTGATGGAAAACAATGAGGTAAAAAAATCCCAAATCCTTGTTTCCAGGTGGGCAGGTGGTTAATTGTGGCCTGTGCAATGAGAATACCACAATGGTTCTAAACAAACCTGCCCTGTTGTCAGGAGCTCTTTTGCCACTGTGGTGGCCCAGGAGATGCTCTGATGTCACGTGAGCTCCTGTGTTCCAGCCAGTGTAAGGCAGGATGTTCAAACTGCTTCACCCCTTTGGGGATGAGTTCATGGCTGGCTGCTCTGCTGGGACTGTGCTTCTGGCAGTGAGTAAAAAAATAAATAAATAAAGTAATGAAGCATTTGAGTACTAAAGAGAGTCCCAAAGGTTAAGGTCTGTCACCAGCCTCACTGGTAAGGTGCTTTCTATGCTTTGTGGTGCTGCAGGTTGGGTGAAGCCCCTCCTCAGATGTCTGTGGTGTGTTAAGAATGTGTTGCAGGTGGACCACAGCCTGGACCTGCATCTCTGCTCTTCCTGATTCTTCATTTGGATGCTGCAGGATCAGGCTCTACCAATTAGAAAATGAATGAAGAGCCTGATTAGAGCTTTAAATGGGATTCTTGAGACTTTTGTTTGTACCTGAGGCAGTATGTATGCTGAAATTAAACAGCAACCACTTTTGGCATGCTTCCTCTGCTCATATAATCTCTCTAGCAGGCTGTGGTTTTCTTACTGTAAATCTCTCTCTTATATATATATGTATTTATTATTTATATTCAGAAACATCACATGTATGTGCAGTCCTGGGGAGCAATCATGGCCACGTTGAGCCAGTGAAGCCCCACCAAGGCATGAAGGGGCTTGATCTTGCTGCCTGCCCTGCTTCTGCCCAATTTTGGCTACTGCTGCTGTGGCTTGGGGCATTTCTGGTGGCTTACTGAGCTACTGGTGAGTTCTGTGGCCCGTTCTGGGTGTGATCCATGGCATGGGAAGTCACAGAATCACAGAATTTTCAAGACTGGAAGAGACCTATAAGATCATCTAGTCCAGCCGATGTTCTAACTGTCCAACTAGATCATGGCAGCAAGTGCCACATCCAGTCTTTTTTTAAATTCTTCAAGGGATGATGCCTCCACCACCTCACTGGGTAAATGATTCCAGTTTCTGACCACTCTTTCTGTGAAGTATTTCCTTCTTACTTCTAACTTACATCTACCTTGACGCAACTTGAGACTGTGTCCTCTTGTTCTATCCGTTGTTGCCCGGAGAAAGAGGCCGACCCCCAGCTCACTACAGCCACCCTTCAGGAAGTTGTAGAGAGTGATGAGGTCACCCCTGAGTCTCCTTTTCTCCAGGCTGAACAACCCCAGCTCCCTCAGTCGCTCTTCATATGGCTTGTGTTCCAAGCCCTTTATTAGTTTCGTTGCTCTCCTCTGGACACGCTCAAGTAACTCGACGTCCCTCCTAAAGTGAGGGGCCCAGAACTGGATGCAATACTCCAAGTGAGGCCTCACCAGTGCTGGTGAGATCCTCTCTCACCTTCTCTTGATGTGCAGCCCCAGTGCTCCTGAGAGCCCATCTGCACTGTCTGGTGGCCCAGCTGCTGCCTTGGGCCATGCTCCTCCTCTCTTGCCAAACAGGACCTCCCCAAATCCTAAAAGGACACCCTTTAAATATCATGGGTGATTTGCATTGTTTCAAGCAACCTTCTTTATAGGTATAATCATGGTGATATGAGGATATTTGTCTTGCAGTGGAGAAGTCAGGAAAAAGAATCAACTGAGGGGAAAGAGGACAAAAGAGAAAAAGTGAGAAGAAAAGTGTTTTGGAGTCTGGCACTGGCTGAGGAGAGAGAAGGCTGCTGGAAACCCTGGCTGTGCACTAGGAGATGCAAGAGGGGAGGGTTCTGACTGGAAGCAGACCAGAGGTTAGAAATAGCTGCTGAGCACTGTGGTGTGTTTTCCTGGGAGGCTGAAGCCTGCCCATGGAATGTTTCAGCTTGGAGGGAATGCAAACATTTTCCTGGGCTTTGCCTCTGGGCTGTGTGCTTTGGTCTTTGTGGATCATTTTCAGTGTTGGGTGGTGGCATTGCTGCTGCTCTGTTGGGCTGTTGAGACCACTGGGAAATGCAGACCAATTCAGCTTTAAGTGTATTCTTTTTCTTTTTTTTATTCCCCCCTCCTTTATTTCCCCATGGACTGTCTAACACTAAATTCAGCTTTTGCATGTGGTTCTTACTTCATGACAAGGCATGATGAACCACTTAGGAATTTCTGTAAGTTTAAAATTATCTTTACATTGGCCCCTGTTAAGATTTCTGACAATTGCCGTTAATCTTTAGGCTGGGGGAAAAGGCTTCTTCCTCACCATATGGACTAGACCAGATTGATCTGCTGCCTCTTGTCCTTCATGGGACACGAGGCACATGCTGTTGAGTGATGGATCATGTCTGGATGTGTCGTAGCAAGAGCAGGTTGGCATGGCCACACAGGTGACAAAGTCCTGTGCCCTTACATTTATTCCACGTGCTGGTGCTGTGTTTTACCCTTTTCCCTCCCCTCCTGAACCCGGGGTGCATTTCCCTGTCCTGTTTCCATCTCTGTGCTGGGGATCACTGCTTGTGCAATCTGCTCGGTGCAGTCTCCTATTTCCCAACTGCAAATGGGTGCAAATGTGGGCCATTAGAGCTGTGATTGACTCCAGACCAGGCTGTGCTCCCACACCCCCCGTGCACTGTTCAGGGCTGGGATTTTTGTTCTTTGGTACTCGCATTTTGCAAGAGCTTCCTGGCAACGCCAGCAGTGCAAAGCCACTTATGTTAATTTATTTCTAATAAAGAAGGTATCTTCGTGACCAAAGAGGGAGAACTCCAAGCTTTGTTTTTTCATGGATACAGCCATATTTGAACGTGTGGAAATATTTCCAGAATGTGGTCTGCTCCCTGATCATTTCCTTCAAGCATGCAGAGCTGTGTTGCTAACAACATACGATCAAGGGGCTCGTACCAAGGTAGTTGTTCTTGTCAGTGGCAACTTTTCTCTTATTTAAATCCACAGCTCTTGAAATGATCACACAACCCTGTTCACCTCCTGACCCCTTGGCCTCTTGGAGAGCAGGGTGTTGTGTTCCCCAACAGAGAACATTAAGTGGGATCAAAATATGTGACGAATTTTATGTGCAGCTTGTAAATTTAAAAAAAAATATATAATTTTTCCTTTTCAGAATTGTGGTGTCTAGCACTGAAAATCAATTCAGATATTTATGTCCTGTAGCAGTTGATTTCTAAGCAATTAGAGGAAAACACAAGTATTTGCAAGTTTTGTGTTTTTTTCAGTTGTGTTTGCTTCTTGGATAATTTTATCCATGAAGGCTCCTTTACCACTCTGTCTTGTCGACTCAGCTGAGTTAAAATTAAAGCATAAAATGAAATGTTTATTTAATCATGACGATGTTCTTAAAAACTTGAGAGTTTTCTTGTGCCACTAAAAAAGTGCCTTCAAAACTTCCTGAACTTCTTAAAATGCATCCTCAACACTGATAATTAATGAAGATATACTAAGTAATAAAGCGGCATTTTGTCTGTATTTGAATAATTAGAAATTTAAACTAAATTCTCCTAGTGTGTCGAATATGCTTAACTTTATGATAAAAAACCCCCAAAACCAAACCAAACTGATAAAATGATCAGATCTTTTGCAGAAGAGCATTTCTACCTGATTTAAATTCCGGGAACTCAACAGTTTTAACTAGAATATATATTTTTTTGAGATTAATAAAATCTATTCAGTGTTCAATTGAAGACCTTTATACAGAAAGTATAAAAGAATGTTAGTGAGAAGGAAAACTGAATCCAACAGTGGGATTCATAGGGCTTGGTTAATTACTCAAATAGTAATTAATTCAGGACCTCTGCCCAGGTTTCATTCTCCTCCTTGACTCTGCAGACTGGCATCCCTTCGCTTTAGCAAAGCAAGGACTGAGCAATGCCAATGATTGCAGGCTGTTCCCTGGTACAAGAAACTTTGTCAGATAAGAATGTACTTGACTCTGGATTCTGAACCAGGCTCTTAATATATACAATTCTTCATAGCATATGTGAGGACCACTGACCATGGCAAAGCAAATGAAGTGTTAATTATCCAGAAAGAGCTTAGTTCTGCCCAGTGATGGATAATGCTGCCCAGATTCAGAAATGGACTTATTTATGTGATTAAAGTTAAGCACATGCTTAATCTCATTGATCTCCAACATCAATAACAGTTTATCAATTCAGAGCTGCAATTGGTGTTGCAAACACAAAGGAAAGATGAATGGGGTCTTTGCCTTGACTTTGCCCACTGAATTTCTTGTGGACTGGGAGGTGGAAATGGTAAAGGGTTATTGCTTGGAAATGGACTTGGGGGACTTTCAAATTCCTCACTATCATTGGTCTCTCCACTTCTCATTTCTCAAGGGTGAAATTTTGGTCACTAACATTTTGAACCAAACAGGTTTGGGTGGAAACTTTTACAAATGAGGCAATGCAAGCCAAGAAATAATCAGACTGGTAGCACCCTCTATGACAGAGAATGTTAAAATAGAAAAATTACAAGGGAAAGATCAAAATTCTAAGGTTGAATGTCTGCAAAGAGACAAATAACAATAAATAGCATGCATTTGTAGCCTGCTGTAACTGGGGAAATAAACAGGAATATAATGGTGCCCTCTAGACCTGGTGCTTCTGCTCATGTGCACGTGTCCCTTGCATACTTGGAAATATAAATGCCATGGCACCAATATCTAATAACATTTGAGTGCAAGTTCATTTGAACTGCTTAGATGAAGGGCATAAAATTGACATACAGCACTGGAAAGCTAATTTTATATTCCTGGGGATACTTTTGAAACCTTGTATTTTTTTTTGTTTCTGAAGTATTTCTTCTGCAGAATAGCCTTTGTCTGTCCTTAAAATGCACTGGGGAGGCAAGAAAATATCTTGACTAGGATGCTTACCTTTTGGTTTTCAGTTGAAATTATTCTTTGACTAGGAATTGAGTCTTTCCAAATGTTTTTTTTGAGTAGTATATGTTAATACCAATGGTCACCTTTGCTTGCTAGAAAAATCTTTATTACTAAAGTACCAATGCTGGAGCCCACCAAAAGTATTGTCACCTCTAACCATTCTGGCTAATGGGCTAAAATAGCAGGAAAAAAGGTGCTCTTCACATAGTAGCTTTTATCATTGATAAACCTGCAGCGGTGTCAGTGAACAGAAATGATCTTTAATGTTTTTGTGGTGTAACCTCAAATGGAAGTGTTGTTAAGTTAGTGTTGAGACTGTTGATAACACAAGAAAGGCACCATTGCCTATCCACCTTTAATATTAATAGAATTAAATAAACCTGCTTTTGTTCCATGCTCTTCAGAGTAAAAACAAAATTAGAACCACTGTGGTGCCATGATATCTCTTTTCAAACATGGAGGGGTGGGATGGGAAATCCCTAGAAGGAAATTCCTGCATAAAGGTTTCCTTTGGGTGGAAGGAAGGAAAAGAAAGCTGTTTTGTAATTTTGTAATGAGCTTCATCCCAGCCCTCTGTATCTTAAAGCCAATTTCTGGGTTGAGGGGTAATGCTTGGTTTTGATGACGTTGTATTTTACAATGTGCAGTGTCAAGGATACATTTCTTGCCTCTAAATCACCAAGATACCACTAATAAACTCATTTAACTATTGGTGCCATATTTTGTGAAGGTAATTTAGGAGGGAAAGTAACACAGCAGGCATTCAGTGTGCCTCAAAGGTGATAGGAATGTCAGATTTATCTGGTGATAAGATACATCTGATCTGTATCCTTGAAAGTACAAACTAAACAAGATTTGTTTGGTTCTGAACTTTTCTCACAAAGGTAGAGGTAAAGTAAAATTACTCTCTTTAACCCAAGACCTTCACAGAGGTATTTAAACTGGGATAGTTTGATGCTAATTTTCAGGATGTATGCGTGGTTTTATTCTTTTGGTGGTGAAATTATACTTAAATTTAATTTGAATGAGAGAGCTTAAACAAGGTAAGTAGCATATGAAGCTTGTCAGATTTCTGTTCTTTACCAGGTTAGAAGAAAAAATATGCAGGTACTCAGAGGGAAGTTACAGTGCTTCTGGTTTTTATTCCTCTACTTGCTTGCTAGTGAATGATAGGCTGAGAAATGCAACATCATCTATTTCTTTTGTGTTCTTGGTTACCATAGAGCATATGCAACATACAGCAAAACACAAACATTTCCTGCTTTGTTTTCTTGGCAGTTTTCTGAATTCAGTATTTTGGAATTAAAATGAAATAGTGTGAATCAATGTAGAGCACACAGAACACCTCGTTTCTTGATCCTCTGATGAGCATTTTTAGAAAAAAACTGCTGAAATATGCATCGTAATCAATCTGATGAACAACCAATGGAGGAGGCTTTTAAATATTTAAGAATCTCTGTGTTGTAGAGAATAGCACAATTTTTTTAAATGAGAACTACAAGTTCCTATAGACCATCAGAGGAGTTCTCCATAGAAGAATTTCATGCCAGAAGGCTTAAAATACCTAATCCAATCTCGCCTAAGCTGGGTGTGATGTGGCCTGTCTGAAGTCCATCGATAATCTTATTTCAGCTCCCAGGAGTGACCACTGCCTCTTTCCTTCCCTCCTCCAGTGGGACTTGCTCCTGGCTGCCCTTGCAGCCCCCATGCATCTGCCTCCATTTCCTCTCTTATTCTGGTGGGAAACATTTCCCTAGTTATAATTTCACCCCACCATGAGTGGCACCTTCCTGCCTGTCCCCAGGAGCAGAATCTGGGCGGCACCCACCCACAGCTCTCCCAGGTTCCCAGAGCTGCTGGGCTTGGCATCACTCTGCTCCTGCCAACTCCCCCGTGCCACAGGGTAGTCCAGTTTTTAAACAAAAGGCATAATTAATATTAAAAACACTGTGAGCAAGAGTGTGGCTTTGTAAATAACAATTTTGTCATGACAGGAAATGGCTTTTGCAAGGCAGAGGCTTGAACGAGGTAATGTTTTTGGGTGATGTTACAATGAAGAGATTTTCTGGAAATCTGTGATTTACCTGTTACTAATACTGTGCTATTGAACAAGCAGGAAGCAGCATGTGAGAACAATAATAGTAATCTTAGTTAGAATGGTTTTGATGAAAGTACACTTTAATTCACTAATTATGGCAGCTAAAAGACATTTTTACATTCAGTGTTAAAATCACTGTATCTGTATTTTTACCTCACTCTTCCAGCTGCAGAACTCTTTTTCTAACATGTTTTTAGTCATGTTATGCAAATGCCTGTTTAAATTACTAGGAGTATTTGTTTTCTATTTCTGCCCTGTAAAACATAATTTTAATACAAGTTATTTGTGAAATGCACATTGCAAAAGGAAATAAGGTTTCAGATGGCATTTCTATGATAATTTTACTGCAAATGTTGACCATGTTTTTGTATTTGTCTGTAGAAGGTAATGCAGGCTGTACATAAGGCATATTTCAAAGACCTAATATTGTATGTGACTAAATTAGCGAAGTAGCGCTGGCTTCCCTTTGAACAGTTAGTCTGGCACTAATCACAAGGAGTAAAATAGATCACTGCCTTGCATCCATTTTGGGGAGGCAGAGCCTGTGGCACACGGCTGCAGAGACCCAGTGGCCCCGCCTGGCTCTCCCTCCCCAATTTGGGGCTCTTGGGGTATCCCCATCTGAGACCCACGGGGCCAGAGACAGCCTGGGCAGCAGGGAGAGGGCTCAGGGCTGGCTCAGCACCCAGGGTGTAAATAGGGGAGTGAGTCCCTGAGTGAGTGAGGCTGTGCTGAACCCTCAAACCTGCCCGGGGTGCTCCACCAGCACCAGCAAACTCAGGAAGCGTGATGGGGTCTGGAGGGGTCAGCCCCCCAAAAGGTGCATGGTGAATCCCCAAATCCTCTCATTGCTACTTGCAAAACTGCAATTAAAATCACGCTTCCCACTCTAGATTGATCTGCTTAATAAAATAAGGTTAGTTGCATTTAAAAAATGTATGGGCGAGTTTGCTGCATGTGGGGAGAATAACGGATATTGCTGGCACGAGATTGCTCTCAATAAAACATCTTCGTTTCAGTGGCACACCGTGTTTTTGTTTGGCTTGATCCTCAGCCTCTGAATCCAAATGGAAATTTTTGGAAACAAAAAGAGGTTTCTGGAGGTGGAATCCTGTTGTTTGTGTCTCTGTCGCACTTTTCAATCAAATGATTTGTACCAGACTGAAGTTTGACAAGCCTGCTGTAGTGTCACGAAGAAAAAGCTTCCTCATGAAATCAAAAACATATAGCAGATGCATGTTTTATTGAACATTACTAAAAATAGCGCTTTAAAACCTTACTCTGTCTGTAATGCGCTTTAAGTATCTTTTGAACACTGCCTTCATTACTAAGTCTCTGAGCTTCCGAAATAATTTTCTGATTCTTTCTCTTCCACAGACCTTATTTTGCAAAGCAGCTGATGTGTGTTTGCTGCTTTGCATGCGTGTATGGTGAGTGAGCTGTCAGCCAGCTGATGACTCTTCATCGTGTTGGACAAGGTCCTGTGCCCATATCTGTAAGCAAATCCAGACCCAATATCATGGATCTATTTTGAGATTCTTTCAGGATCTCTGTAGGAACGAAGATGAAATATTCTCCCTGTTGGTGACTCAATGGTCACAGTCAGGGTGAGGGGAGGAGAATTCTCACCCTGCCTGTTGTCATCTCCATGCTGACAAATGTGCTGCAATCTGCACACCTCTTTGGACTTCTTGTCTTTACCCGCTACAAAAGCAGGGGAAAGCAAGATGCCAGAAAACTGCTGGCTTTATAAAAGCAGGGCAGCCAAGAGATGCTAAGAAAGTAGGACTGGGAAGTGATATAAACCTGCTAGTAGAAATATTGAGTCAAGATTTTATTTGGTAAAATAGACAATTGAATAAATACTTTTTACAATCAAATATGTTATTGGTCTTGCATGACATTATAAACAGCAGTTGCTGAAACATGACACACAAAGCTACAGTTTTATGACACTGTGGTTTGAAATAGAGCTGAAAATAGCAGGTCTTTGGCTTTAAAAGATTCAGCTCAAATTTTGTATTTCTTCCCTCTCCGAGCTGTTGCTGAAAAAGAAACCAAGCACAAAAACTTTTCTTTTTCTTAACTCAGGTTTAGTACCACCAGTTACATAAGCCTCATTCCTCTTGTTGAATTCTCCATCAGGCTGTTGGGTGTGAGCTTTTAGCACCATTTCTAGTATTTCAGCTTTTTAATACCACAGTTTGTTTTAACTTTTTTACTTCAAGCCTTGCCTTGCAATATGAATAAACACTGGTGTTTTAAAATCACAGAATAGGTAAGGCCATCAGGGACCACTGGGGGACTTCTAGTCCAACCTCCTTGCCCAAGCAGGGTCCCCTAGACCACGTTAGTCAGGGCTGTGTGCAGATGGTTTTGAGGGAGGAAGACCCCAGGAAAGGAGACTCCATGCAGCTGCCTACCTGTACATAGAAATGTAAAGGGGTTCTATGGAATTCTGCTTTTCCTTTCCTTGCAGACTACTAAAATAAACCCCTCTATTTGAGAAAGAAAAAGGGCTAAATGGAAAACAGTTATCTTGTAGAAAGTTGTCTAAACCAAAGCTCCTGCAGCTTTGTGAGCATGGGCAGGGTGAGAGCAGTTCTGACTGGCAGAGTTTGCAGCTGTTCCGCCTGGGAGGGCTTTTGGGAGTGCTGCTCCTGCTCCCATTGCAATTTGGGATGAGTCTTTTGACTCTGATAATTAATTTATAACCATCTGATATATTGCCTACTGGCTTCCATAGTTTCACAACAAAGTGTCCTTGGACAATGTGAAGGTACTTGTCCTCGTTCACGGCTTTATATGCGCTGTATCCAAAAATTTAATTGTTGTATTACTATGCAAATGAAAAAAGAAAACCACCCCCACATATCTAGCAAGACATATTAGCTGGAAAATGTTTTATTTTGGAGATAAGGGGCTGGAAATAAATGACATATATATTTTAAATAAGCTTTTAAAAAAACCTGAGTGTTTATTTGAAGTGATTTTTGAGCATCCTTGTAAGTAATTTTGATTAGAATTGTGTAAGCATAGGGGGTCTGCTCTAGAAGTGCATGAAACTCGTGTGCCACTGCCTCTGTGCTGCAGGACAGGGGAAAATGTAACTAAATTTGGATTTTTCATGTTTTTCAGCATCTTGCAGGCTGGTCTGGTTGAATGGAGCCTGGAGTCCTACTTTGCTAAGAATGGATGATATATTAAGACAAGAGTGTATTACACAGTAAGACATTAACAATGAGCCTGAAAAGGTATTGTGAATGTAAAATCACACTGACTAAAATATACTGAGGTTAAAATAGAGGGTAACTTTACAAATCACTATTAATTTCTTTGGCTTTCATTGCAATAACATTGATTTAATTCATTAGATTTCTTTCTAAATCTATATTTCAGTTTTAGAGTTGTCAGTTTCTGTTAATGACAATTTTGCCCATCTGTTCTAAGACGAAAATGAGGCTTCATGCAGGAGACATGATAGATCTCTAATAGTTGAAGAAGTAAGAATCTTAAAGGTATTTCATTTGGATTAGATCCACTCTGATGTGATTCACCCTTGAAATGAAGCTGAGTACTAAAACTTTTAACTGTATAATCAAAAAACAAAAGTGTCATATCTTGTCATTTGGGCCCCTGTCTATTTCATAATTTACAGAAAAAATTTCAAAACATTCCCACTCATTCTCTCTCTAATGACAGAGCCATAATTTTGGGTGTCAGCATATCAGAATTCCACGGGATGTGATTAGAATAAGAATTAGTTTCTTTAATTTGGCCATTCAAACAGTAGTATGACTACAGCAAGTCGTTTTGCTAAGCCAGCCTTTGCCGCCAAGCTGGGTTACAACTTCTGCTTCAATCCAGGTTTAAAACTCCGGTTCCTTGCCCAGGTCAATCTTCTGAAGGGGTAATTTTTCAAAGCTGTGTGTGAGTCTTAAGCACACAAATCCATTTAGGAAATAACAAGATTATGTTCTGTGCACTGCTTTAAAAATTTACCCCTAATATCCTAGAGAGAGGAGCACAGTTGTTGCACATACTGCGTGCGAGGTGCAATTTAAATTGTTTTTAGTAAGCAAGTCTCTGCATTTATGCAATGCAATGTTATTCTGGGGGAAAAAATGCTCAGCTAATTATTCAGTCTAGAAAAATAAACACATCCATTAAAGGCTTGACTACATATTAATGGATGACCTTTCTAACCATGGTGTTTTATTTGCAAATCTTCTAAAAAATTCTTTATGCATTAAGCATATATGGAATTGGATTTTATTCTTATCACCGAAAGTTACCAAATGTACACTGACTCAAACTCAGCACATTTAGTATTGCTTTGTAACAAAGAAAATGGGTTCCTGTAATGTACATCATTGCTGCTTTCTCTCTTAAACTTCACTTGATATTCAGAGTATAGCCTGGAAAATAAGACTAAAGAAGTTCCTACAGGACCAGATTTCTAATTTCTAAATACAAACTACTGAAAAATTTAGCTTTTCAATTGTAATACTTCTAACAAATTAAAAATCAACAAAAATATTATGCTTCTATGTTACCTGTTCAAGTGTATAGAATGCACAAAAACTTTAATCAAATACTCAGGTTTGCTCAGTTTTAAATTGTGTTAGTTTAATAGTTTCTATTCTGCTGTTTATATTAATGACATATTCCCATCTAAATATATTGCAGCGCTGAAAAGCCATCAAAACATTTCTAAGGTTGAATGAGTGCAGTTGCATTCATGATTTTTTAATAAAATGATCTCTTTCTATTGAACTGCTTCTTTTTTTAACAGAGATTGAGATTGTATAATATATATATACATAGTTATAGGAGCATTATAAATACAAACTGCAGCTTCATTTACTGTCTGAATATTTGCTTTCAGTTCATAGCTACACAGTGGGCTGAGAAATGTGAGTTACTCTACATAAAATATGAGAGCAAAAGAAAGAAGGATAAAAAAATGAGAGATGGAATTGATTATTTTTTTGCATATTGATTAAAAGTCTTATTATTTGAAGAAGCAACTGATAATTTGCTAATAGTGATTTTTCCAAAGACTGATGTTTCTAAAAATGATGTTCATCTATTCTCCTTTTCCTCTTTCACAGTCCAGTTTATATTCTCTACTTTTTAATTCTTGCCTCTTTTGCAGGCATTTGATATTTGTAGTATACATAAAAAAGCAGTTTGATATTGGCTAAATTTGGGCATAGTCGTGTTATGAATACGAACATCTGCAATGGAATTAAAAGCGGCATTCACCAAAATCCAAGTGCGAACTATCCCAGTTAAGCATACGATTCTGAATGCATAATTTAGTTGCCATATTTTGTTTCTTTCTTCTGTGTAAAATGTTTATGAAGTTCTCAGATTTATTAGATATTTAGAATTTTCCTTTAATTTTTTGCTGCATTTTTCTCTCTGTGCTTTCCGTGCCTGTTAATCTGCCTGTGGACTGGTCCCATGTCATTTTATTTTGTTTCTATTCATGTTGGATGACTAGCCAGACTATCAGAGATTTTAAAAATTCAAACCAGCTGAAATTCAGGAACTTGTTTGTGTTTAAAATTAATTTTTCCTGCTACCAAGTTGAGCTAGTCAAATACTGGGGCAAAGAAATAGTCCTAAATAGTATCCATCTTTAAAGCCTAATGTCTGTGAATCTTGACACTCCCTCTTGCCCCTGCCTCCTGCCCCCCAAAATGTTCTCTTTCTTACTCTTTAAAAAAAAATAAATTATCTTGATTGCTGTGGGAAGATTTGAAAATTCTCTGGTTAAGTCTCTGATTGCATCTATCTCAGCTGGGATTTGTTCAGGGAAAGCAAACATGAGAAAACAGATCAGATGAGATTCCTCTCCTGAATTGGTGACAGTCCAAAATTTGTGCATAACCCAGCTGGACAAAAAACCAACTCTGATGTTCTGATGGTGGCTGAGCTGGGGACCAAAAGGTGAATTCTTACCATGCACATGAAGTGATCCATTCCTACTCCCCCTTTTTCCCAGCCACAGCAACCCGGTGCTGCTGTTTCAAGCAGAGGATGCATTTTCTGTCTCTCAGACACCTGGCCCAGCAAAGCACACGTGTTGTCTGGCTGCTGGTGGCTGGAGGGAAGCATCCGATGAGAAAAGATGCTACCAAAGCTCCTGCTCAGTGTGATGTCAGTCATTTGGTTGATGATGAATTAACTTTAAAAATAAGCTACAGAAAAAAAAAAAGTCTTTCAGTCTGGGAACCAGAAAGAATTTGGTGTTTACTCAGACTGAGAACCTGAGTATGAATATAAATTTTTAAATGAGCCAGTATATTGCATGACTAGTTCATCAACTTAAAAGTGGTATCACTGGGCTGCCTCAGTTTTACATTTGAAACTGTTATACTCGCTGAAAAGCTGTTCTCAAAAACTAGTTAATTTAAGGTAACCATGCATACAATTTAAATATAAAATAAAGTTTAGATGTGGTTTCATAGAAAATGTGATCTGTTTAGAAATATGCCCAGTTGAGAAGGTTGAACCATGGTGGGAATTTCATTGTTTCATCACAGCCTTGTGGCTTTGCCCTGTTGCAGGTCAAGGGTGTATCCAGGTTATCAAACTTGTGGCACCTGACACTTCCCTCCCAGAGCAGAAGCACCACCTAAAGGCAGGGGGTCTTCCTCCATCACCAATTGACACAGACTGCACTCAGGTGCTCTGGCTGCCCTTCTGCCAGGTGAGCTTCCTCCCACATTCAAACACGGGATTAAAAATGGGGTTTATCAGGTGGATAAAATGAAAATCAGTGGCAGAATTCCCATAGATCACTGGCTGCTGTTTCACTCACAATATTTAATTAAGAACATCATATCTAGAATGTAAGAAAAGCTGAGAAAGAGTTGCTAGTACTCATCATTTATAAAATGTAGGAATGCCTTCAAAGGTCTTGCCACAAGTCTGTACAGAGGTGTCAACAGGAAGGCTTTATGCCATAGTGTGGATTGAATATGGTAATATGATCTGTGCTCCTAATAGTGCTGGTAAACAGACTGTTCTAATCAGATTCAAATGCTAATATATATAAAATCTTTACCCATTTAAAAATAATAAAATATTTTGCTTCAATTAATCCTGATTGTGCTAGTAGAACATACAATCAACAATGTTATGCAAATAGTTATTTTTGCAGCTGAAATCAATAACTTATTTTCTTTGTAATACAAAAAAATAGAAAAAGGAGGATATTATTAATTGCTTATAAAACTACATCTTTGTGAGGGAAGCCTGCAGGTATTAATCTCATTATCAAGACTTTCCTTCAAAGTGTGTATGACCATTATTGTTCATAATTCGACCACTCAAGAAATCTTGCCATAGACTCCTATTTTGAAAGTATTTATTGGAAGTTGAATGAAATTAGTTCTTTATGAGCTAAGTAATTGTAAAGTTACATTATCCTGTGGAAAGAGATAACTGATAAAATCTGAGAATTTCAATTTTAAAACGGCTGTGCCTTGCTACACTGAAGCTATGATAACCCTCATTTTTATAAATCTATACCTTACTGGCTGCACATACATAGTCATGAAGTATCAGTTACACTCCTGATAAAATACTTTAAATACTGATTATAAAATACCTTGTGTTAACAATAAGTATATTGCTATTTCATGCATATGGTATTGTTTGTTTCATTTGAATTACTGTATCTCTAATTCCTTCCCCATTTTTGTCCTATTCTCTTAACAGCCATTGTTCATCATGGTCTGACCCACAAATGAGAGAGGCTTTGCCAATTCAGCTTTAATGGCACTCCCAACTCAGAAAAATTCTTGGCTCCTGAGGAGGAAGGAGGGCTCTTTGGTAAGACTTGGTGCATCCAGCCCAAAGGTCTTGCAGAAAATTTTCAGTCTTCTCAATTTCTGACAAGAAATGGGTAACAGCACTGAATATAGAGACAGCCCAAGCTAGGAATACAAGCAACAAGTGCTGCTCACTAATTGCTCTGCACAGGTCTAGGGGTCATACCCTGCCCCTAGAGGGTTTGTGTGTGGTGAGGAGTTGTTTTGGCCACAGATCCTCAGTCTTCAGGTGGCTGTGGAATGTTCTGTGTCCCTGGTCATGTGGCCTTGTCCTGGGTGTGTGCCCTCCACACCCATGGGGGGCATCTCTATGGTGTCCCCACCATCCCGTGAGGAATTTCCATTCTCCTGCACTCCTGCTTCCCTTCCATCTTCAGCAGCTCCTGAGGAGGCTGCAGTGTCCTAGCAAAGGGCTTGGCTCACTCTGGGGTGGGCATTGAGCTTCTTTACCCTTGGTCTTGGTTCTGGACGCACAGAGCTGATCCTGTGCCCATGCAGCTGCCTCTGAAGTCACGCCTCAGGCTGTCAAAGCAGGCTTGAATTTCATCTCCAAAATAAGGAGGTGGTTTCTGCTTTACTCCCAACCAAATTGTGAGATGGCTCTTTCACAATTTTCTTACGTGTTCTTTTCAGCAGGGGGAAATGGACAAATCTGGAGTGTAATGGTCACAGCTTCCATGCATAGCAGGGGTATCCAATTGCCAGGGTGAATTCTGTGGTGAAGACCACTGGTTTAAACAGGGAAAAAAGCCCAACCGCTGAGTCCTCAGGAATCCAGCACCATGCAAAGCAATTATCTATGTTCTGGAAGCATGTATTTTTAAAACATTCCATCTACTTCCATAGGTTTGCCATATATCAGAGCAGACTGTCCAGAATGGTATAAGACATCCAGCAGATAAGAATAAGCCTTTCTATTAAAATGTGTTTGTTTTCCTGCATATATATAGGCAGTGGTGGAATCAGCATCTCTGGAAGTGTTCAAAAAAGTGAGTACACATGGCATTTCCTGATATGGTATGAGCTTGAAGGTTGCACTTGATGATCTTGGAAGTCTTTTCCAACTTTAATGATTCCATGATTCTATCTGAGTGGAACAACTGGGCCTGGTTTGGTTTTCATATGAAAGCACACTATCCTAAAGTCCTCACCTAGCCCTCTTGTTACACATGGGGGATGGCTCATGTAATTTTTTGAGGCAGGCTGGTGTCATGGGCTCCAGCGACAGCCAGAGCAAGATGGCCTTGGCAGGTCACACCTGGCCACCTTTTCCATGGGACTGGTAAAAAACCTCCTGGCTTCCCTGTCAGTTCCAAAAATAAAAGAAATCCAGAACCCTCCTCAGTTTATAGTCTTTTCCCAATTAGCTGTTCTGGGGTGTGGTTAACACAAACTAATCATACTCTGGAGTGCTAAAATGTACATGGTGCAGCGCAGTGCCTCCCGTCTCCTGGGGTGTGATTATTTAATGGTAATGATGCCCCCTGCAGAGGCACCTTATTGCTCTTTTGCAAAAACAATCTTTATTGAGGGGAATTAATTGCATTGTTGTTGATAGCAAGAAATAAGTTAATATTTTGAAATGATCTTTCTGGTTTGCACAGCTTAAAGGGATGTTAGCACAATTATGTCAAATAAATGACCTGCTTTGAAAGTTTCTCCATATATTAGATCTGGATTCCAAAGCCATTCTGAATGTATGTTTTCTCTGAAGATTTGGTTTCACTGGGAGTCTTGAAATGTGCTGAGAAGAGTTAATCTTTCTGTTCCATGGATACCTTGTATGGCTGCCTAAAAATTGATCTCTTCAGGGTCACTGACTGTTTTCTACTTAGAGGCAAATTTGCAGTTACACTGGATTCCCACAGCATATTTACTCTATGCAAAGTGTCTGAGAGCAACTTTTATGGTAGGGTTTTTAATTAGTGAGATGTATAAAAGCAGCGAAGTTAATAAGGATGAAATTTGCTGGTGTGCTGACTTCTATGGAAGGCAATTGCCTCAGAGTCATGGTCATAGCCTAGTCCTAAATATCCATCCATATTATTGCACTGACGCTACATAGATTCTAGAAGGCACAGCTCACAGCTCCCTACTGGAAAAGATACAAGCAGCCACATATACTTTACCTACTCCTATCTGCCCACTAATTTATCTCCAGAATAATCACTAATTTACTTATCTCAGTGCTAATGTTTGCTACAGTAGTTTGGGTTTTGTTTCTTACTTTATGGGAGTCTTTGCATCATTTTTATCACCTGCTTGCTTTTTTATACTAATGGTTCAGTACATCAGTATTACAGTAATAATATAGGTATATATCCATTGTAAAATGATGATTTACTGCAGCAGGATGGATGTATTTACCATGGATGCAGTGTTGCAACAAATGAAAGGATCAGAATCTGTGCCCCTGTGCAAGCATGTGTGCAGGCACACCTGAGTGTGTGTGAGGGAAGCAAAGCCCCATGGTGAGGTCACCTGCAGTGGTGCTTGCTCTGTGTGTGAGGCTGCTGAGGAAGGGGCAGGATCCCTCCCTGGGGCTGGAAAGGGCAAACAGGAGCTCACAGGCTGCATCGCTGCCTCTGCAGCTGGCCCTGGCCAAGCTGGCTCCCTGCTTCTGGTGTCCCCAGCATCACAGGGGTGTTTGAATAACGAGGGGGTTGGCTCTGCTCCTCCTTCTTGCTGAACACACCTCTGCTGCCACCCTGGGTGAGCATCCCATTCCTGCCCCTCTGGGAGGGCGAAGGGTACGCTCTGAAATATGATTTGTAGGAGTGAGCATCATTTTGTTCCTGAGGTCTGTGGGTCATAGAGACTGAAGGACTGTCGTTCCTGTTGGAAGGCAAATCAATCTCTCACTACAGGTGTGAGTGTGTATGTGTGTTACTCTAGTATCTTAGGGACATTTTTGTTTTATTGGTCTCTTTCCAGGTGCAAATGTTCCATCATTTGTGTGCCTGAAGCCCAGAGGGTTACCCTAGAGGAAGGAAACTTGATGTTTCTAGTTACATGAACACAGTACAGCCTCACCTCAATAACTTCTTAGGCTGCATGTGTAATGCTTTCTCATCATTTTGGTACCTGGAAAATGTCCATTTGAAGAAAGGTTTGGCTGATGACTGCTTTCAGACTTTTCAGGTTTTTATTTCCCTTAATTTTGCTCCTATAGAAGTAATTTCCATGTACACAATTCTAGCTTTAGTTAAGTAAGATTGCCTCACTAATATACAAGCAGCCTGCCTTTCATCTAGATAAAGCCAAGATCTTGGATCAGCTTCTATGTTAAATATAAAATATTAGTTCTAGATAAACTAATTTGTGTTGTGTAAAGATTGGTCGCTTCCTCTTCAGAGAATGAATGGATATTCTAATTTTTTTTCCATCTTTCCAGCTGGAAAAACAGCTGAACATGGAGTTGTTGAATGTAGGTTTCTTATTTTCACAGAAAAGCATGGACAATTACATCATGCATTTTAATTATTTCAACCCCTACAAAAAGAGAAGCATATTTTATCTGTTTTTCATTAACTGATTCAGTAATAATAATCAGTATTTGTAATAGTAATAGTAATTTTTAAAAAATATTTTTTTCTTAGACCTGTATGTCAAGATCAGTCTGCAGAGTTTTATTTTAGTAGCTTTAAAATGGAATTAAATTATTAATTTAAAAATGGAAACTTACAGGGATGCCAGGAGAGCTGACAGAAAGTCAAGGAAAAGTATACGGCAAAGAGCAAGAGAAATCAGCAAAAGCACTACAGGTGATGGAAGAGATGTGATAAATAGCAAAAGGAGCTGGGAGAATAAACATTCCACAGTCTTGAGAAGAGGCAAGGGAAGGCAGGAGGGAGTGGCGGGGGAGACAGCCCCTCCAGCATCCCAGATCTTCGGATTTGGGGAGACAGTGTGGATGTGAGCAGGAAACATGAACATATGGAACAATACCATATGAGGAACCAGCTGAGTCCTTGGAAAGCAAAGAAAGCAACCTGAGGGAGAAAACTGGCTCTTCACCCACGCAGGTTCTCTTGCTGGCTGGTACCAGGTAAGTCTGTGGGAAGTAAGAATGGAAGAGTCCACCCATGTTCCAACTACATGAGTGTTTGGGATCCATTTCAGCAAAGAATTGCTACTCTGGGCTGTCTCCTGAAAGCTGATGCTTACAGGAACTAGACAGTTCCTTGGAAAACATCTATGGTGGCCACAATTTATCTCACTGAATGAATATAAAGTTGTCAGTTTTGTTGCTGTGGGTTGCATGACACTTGGGAAGATTGTGGTTTGTTTTTGTCAGGTTTTATTTAGTCTGGGTTTTGTAAACTGTAGAAATTAGTGAGAGAATACCTTTTAGAAAAAAAGAACAAGTACTAAGGAAAAAACTGAATGAACTTTTTAAAGGAATTCTCTTTAGAAGATTGCTTTGTAGGAAAATGTATGCCTTGCCTTTATTGCAAGTCTCTGCAT
>NC_080443.1:7014587-7072087 GCF_028018845.1 Melospiza georgiana | reverse complement strand
TCACCTTTAGATTTGCATCGTGGTATGACATTATCCTTAAAAGCTATTCTTGACCTTTTTTCCCCCATCTAGAACCCTTTTATTTTGCTCCACAGCATCTTTAGTCTGCGTTAAAGATCAAAGCAAGATTTAAAGCTTTTATTACTTTCTAATGTCTTCCCTTTTTGTCTGCTTTTGCACCAGGTTATATCTCTCAGTAGTTTCAGTATTGCATTTTCCATCTGTGCTACCTTTTCCTGTTTTTTCCGTCATTTGTTAAACAAAATATTCTTGGATTCTCTAGGATTAAATTCTGAATTCAGACTTTTTCCTTTCTTTTCTGGTCTGTGAGTTAACATATTTTGTACACAGTTGTTATACATGGAATTGCAGCAGAGGACTACAACATCTCTTCCTCAGAGTCCCATCTTGCTGGTAAGAGAAGCAAATGGACAACCTGTAGTTTTGTCTTGGTGTCTTTTTATGTTGAAAATGAGAGAAAAGCTAAGGAATGACTCTGAGATTACCAAGCTGGTACATCAACTACTTTAAAATGTTTAAAATCTCTCTGAATCATTGAACTGCTTATGGTAGGGCAGCCCATAGCTTCTTTCTGATATATTTGAGTCATGTCTTATGCCTGAGACTACACGGAAACTCGTAGTTCTCCTCCATGCTCCAGGAAGTGCAGCTCTGGTCCTGGGCTGCAGCTGCACAGCTGGTGGCCACATTTGGTGCTAATGGCATGCTTTGAAGGGACAGTCAGCAGGAGATCAGCATACGTAATGCAGGGGGAGGTTTTCAGCATCTGTACCTGCTCCACCACCTTCAGAGGCCCAATCCCCTCGGTGGCCATGCTCAGGCACTGCAGAGGCAAGATGTAAGAGAGGCAAGTGGAAGCCTTGGCCCCAGTCTCAGACAGCAGATGCTGGAGACAATAAAACCTCCTCAGAAAAGGAAGCAATTATTGCAGCTTTCTAGCCAACAATTACCTTGTGCTTATAAATGATGGTGATGTCCATGATATAACACACATTGCTGAGCACATGAGCAATGTCCTGGGCTGCCGCTGGCTTCCCTGCTGATGCCTGACACTACTTGTAACCCATTTTATTTAGCCTGCAGGACAAAGGTGCTCTATAAAATGAAACTGGCCTCAAAATCATGTAATGTGTTGTCTGTCCCTGTGTCCCCCAGCTTCCTCTGCAATATTCTCCTCTAAGTCAAAGCTGTAGCCAGGTAAATTTCTCTGTTTTAATCTGGCATTTGTAAATGGTGGCAGACAAAAAAGTCATTTACATGGGCAAGTTTGCCAAGATTTACTTAGGAATTTATACGAAGAACTAGCACAGTACCACAAATGTAGTTTTCTCTCCTTTCAGGTTGCAACCTCTTTTGAAAGATCTCTTGCTGCCTTTCTGTTATCATTTAATTTCCACATGCACAAATAGAGGATTCATTCCCAGTTCTCTTGACTATAACATATCAACCCTCTCGCTAACATCCTTAACCTCTGCCCTGAGAAAACTAATCATCTCTCTTGTTAGCTCAGTCCCTTTTAGAGATGGCAGTGCACAAAGCACACCAACACTTCTCTACTGTAAGTAGCGAAGTGATGCTTCTCCCTACTTGGTTTGTTCCACAGCTTCCACACTGATTTGTGTTGTACAATTCAATCTTCTGAATCACCCTTAATGACATCTATTATCTAAAATCCATTGGGCACCACTACTTCAATTAATTACACCACCTCTCTCTTTTCATACCTGCTCTTGTACCTACCCAGTCACTGCCCTTAATGTCATCCTATTTCTCCTGAGCTAAGCTTCCAAAGCACTCATCCAGCGGCGCAGGCAGCCGGCTCTGTCCTCCTGCAGAACCGCTGAGAGTGCTCGTGAGGAGTGTTTTCTTGCCTCCTTCCCTCAAACAAAAGCAATCCTTGTATTATAACAGGGAGTGGAGGAAGGTGACACTGCCAGAGAGGGGTTCCAACCATTCAATTTGGATTTAGATACACTGTTTGTGCAGACATGAGCTGGGAATCTCAGTGGTCAGGTGTGCCTAAGGTTTGCTAAGGGCTGAATTTTTTGCTGAGAGCAAATGGACCTTTTGAAAATCCCAGATTTTTTAGCTGATATGTCAATAGACATTTTCTTCAGGGTGGAGAATATTCCTATTCATTCCTATGCATGGGACTTAATCACAGTAAAATCACATTTCTAGTATATTAGTATATCTTAGAACAATGCAACAGTCAGCCATTCATCAAGCTCAATGAAGCATATTTAAGTTTTCTAGAAGCTTCCCATTCATGTGATACTGAATTCTTGACTGTTCATAATAGTAAAATACAAATGAAGCCTTTTCATGCAGCAGAGGCTGTACAAGGAGAGCTGGTTATTTAGAACAGGAGTGTTTTGGCAGACTCAGGATTGTTTGTTAAAGGGCTGTCCCACACAGGAGGTAATTTAGAAGTCATATTTTTTAAAAATAATTTTCCTATAGATCCTTCTCCTTCCCCAGCTGAATGAATTGAAAGTCAGAATAGAGACCCATTGATTATTCTGGCTTCAAGGATCATGAAGAGGTTAATTAGGGACTGATAGAAAGTTCTCTGGGGCATGGGTCATGTCTTTGTATCACTGTATTTGCATCATGACTAATACAGTGTCCCTCTGAGCCTACTGGGGCAGTGGGGTTCTTCCATAATGTAAATAATATTAAATACCACTTTAGAAAGTAGCAATTCAAATAACTTTACCTTTCTAAAGAAGAGCTATGTCCAAATTTCTAGAGCAATTTGAATACAGCAAAAAGGTTGGTTTCTCATTTTGATTCCTTCAGAGGATTGTCTTTAGTAGAAGAGTTCTCTTGTACTGACATAAATATAATATCAGACTTAGGAGGGAGCCCTGTGCCTCAAGCCAACATGCAGACAGAAATGTTCATGGTTCACTTAGGTGTGTTTAGATGTTTCCCTCATGGGATCCAAGGTGCATGAAGCTGATGTACCTGAAGAGGTGAGTGCATCTTTCCACTTATCCCACTAAAAGGAACTTGGAACCCTGAACCTGGAGGCCTTATGGGAGACCTGCATCTTTTCCTTGGCAATAATCTGCATTTTTCAGACTCCCCTGAGGGGATTAGGGCCCCATCCATGGCACACAAACACCTTCTGTGGCATCTGGTAAGTGCAGGTATCACAGATATTTGATGGTGGCATGGTGACAGGGAGGAATAGTGTCAAATAAGTTACTGTAGGTGTCTGATACTGTAATTTCTTAGTGTTCCTGGTCACTCTTTGCAGAATCACAAGTTTATGGTTTATGCCCCTATGAAGGAACAAACAAAAAGAATTATTGGGTTTTTTATGAGAAACCTTGATCCTTCTAGTTCCTACTTTAAAGAGAAATAGGACAGCAAGAGAAGCAAATCATAACCAGTATAATCAGTATAAAATAAGAGCTGGAAAGTATGTATCTGCCTTTCTTAATCTTTAAATTGACTCTGAAAATATTCCCAAAAATTCAACCTCTACTAGCTGGGTAGGGGCAGCCTTATGCATCTCTGCTCATGCAGCTGATTTGTAATCCCAAAACCACAATTTGGCCTTTTAGTCATCAAGAACTGGTCTCTGTCCCTGCTTTATCAAACAGCTTTACTCTTATTCTAGTGATTAGTGACTTTTTGCCCTGCCTTTTCCCCCTCTTCCCAGTCCTACAAATATTTGCCCAAGTAGCTAATTTTCTCTTAATTTTCTACTAAACTAGTTGTGTCTGCTTCTCCTTGGCTCTGGTGCAAAAAGAAATCCCCAAAAGCAAGAAGGTCAACAATTCTCAAATCAAGACAACCATCACCTTTCTTCAGATACACCCCCCATGTCTTTTCTATGTCTTTAAAGCAAAACACTTCATTATTCCTCTTTGTTGTTTGTGTTTTGCCTGTTCCTGCAGGTTGCAGTGTCTATGTGCAATATGCCAATGGAGCCTGAATTATTTTGTCATCCAGCCCAAAAAGTGATTATAGATTGCATCTGCTGGCAAATTTGGCTCCCTTTCCTGCTTTTCTTGAAACTCATGAACGTGGACAATACATTGGAGAAGACCCCCAGTGGGTCTGGCCTGCCAGAGGCCACCCAGAACATTCCAAGGCATGAGATAATAGGCAAAAAATCCGATGCTGGTCATGACTCAAACACAAGCTGCAACTTGGTCTTCCTCCTCTTCTCTGCTAAGGGGATTGGAGTAAGATACAGGAAAGAAAATAAGAGTGGCATTTTCTACAGGAAATGGCCCTCACGAATATGTCTCTGTTAATAATTACAGAGCTGGTTTTATTTTGTTCAATGCACTGCCTCAGTTTTGGATCCACATCAAGAGCAGCATATGCTCTCCAAACTAAAATATGTGCATATCTGATTTTTGACAAAAAAATTATTTAATTGATCTCTTCCTACCCTCTCCTCTCCCCCTCCTTCTCTTCCTGTCTTTTTTGCCCATTTCTTTACTAATTCCATAATATAGTAAGCCCCCTATTATGAAAGAAATCCGAATTAATTTAAATACAAAATATAAAGAATTAACCTTACAGCAAAACAGATAACAGAAAAAAGAGATAGTTTTTCCCTGTCAAGTGACAGCCTTCTCGTTTATTATCATTTTAACAAATTAAGTTGCAAAATTGGCATTATTTCAGAACTGTACAAAATGTAATGACTCCATGAAATATATTGAATTTTTCAAGTATTAAAAATCCTTAGTTTTGAAAACGAATCACTGGAAATGATCCTTAAGGATCCGAAGTTTTTCGTGCCATTTCTATACTATGCCTGCACAAAATCTAATGGCATTTGCTGAGTTAATCCTGGATATTCCATTGTTTTGGTATTTCTACTCTATTAGTTAAATACAACATGTGTGAGAAAATCAAAGGGAAGAGATGTTGTTAAAATAGGAGACAATATTTATCCTTTAGATGTAAGAAATACTTGTCACCCAAAATAAATCTGGCTTAAACTCTTTAAGTCTTAAATAAATTGAAAGTTAAAATAAGTTTTCAGTATTAAAACTCTCTCCCCCTGAAAGTGTGTATTTGCACGTGTGCGTGCACATGGGTGCGTGTCTGTGCGAAAGAGAGCAATGTGTACTAAAATTAACTTCTGAACCTTGTTCCAGCAGCCTTGAGAGCTGATCTGTGGTGGGTGCCATACAAACAGACCTCAGTGATACAGATATAATCCTGTCTAGGAGTACCAGCTCTAGAAGGTATGGGGGTGAACTCCACCTGTAGTGTGTACTTATTTTTTTTTTATTTTTTAATTTTACGGATGTAAGTGCAGAAGCCCAGAGACAGTGAAGGGGTAGCTGGTGGGGGCAGTTGCAGAGGCTGGGCCAGGGAGGGCACAGGGCATGGGAAGGGCATTTCCAAAGGGGACAGAGGGTGCCAGCTGAGGTGGGAACTGCTGTCTGATGTTCCAGCAGGATGGAAAGGAAGCCAGGGAGAGTCAGAGACCCCCAGGATGGAGACTGCTCTCCCATGAGGTCATCATCATAAATGTTACAACTCAGAAATGTGAGATCTTGTCAAAAATGAGAAATATGCATGGGTGTGGCAAGAGCCACATGAGTGTTTCTCCTCAAGCTCTCTCTTCTGGCCCATCCACGCATCTGCGTCCCTTCCCAGAAAACTGGTGCAGCTGCTTCTGCTGCCTCGGTGTGTGCACGATAATCTCACCATTTTTGCTCAGTCCTTGCCCGCATTTTCTCTCCCCAAGCCCTCCAGAAGCACTCCCTGCTAGCATGCCTTTCCCAGTTCCACCTCTGCTCCCGTCTGTGCGCGCCTTTGCCTGTCCTTCGCGTACAGCTGTGCCTTTGCCCTCCGAGAGAGCGAGTGCCCTTTTTCCTGTTGGCAGCCCTTGCTTAGGTGCCGTGTGCTGTGCTGCCTCTCTTCTCTGTCTCACTCTATTCCCTTTCCTGCTGATGAGACCCATGTTGCTTTGGCAGAAAAACTAAAATACAGTAGTTCATCAATCCAAAATCCACTATGATGCACTTGTCTGACAGTGGGGGTTTGGCTGAAGGTGATTTTGACTATGAGCTTTACTCTTCTTTTCTTTGTAAAGTGGAAGAGGACTGCAAGACTTTGTCTAATGTAGATTTTACAAAGGATTTTTTTAAAAGCATGTCTTTATTGGTGGGCAATGTAGAGAAATTGCTTGATATGAGATGATATGGGGAAGAGAATTGGTGCTGGTGCAAGTGCCTGTCCTCAGTTTGGAAATGGTGAGCACTTTGTGTCTCAGGGCAGGGATTCCCAGTCCAGAAGAAAAATGGCTGTGGCTGCTGGTGCCACCAGGGCTGGTTTCCTGCAGCATATCCAAACTGGAGAGAGGTGTGGCTGCAGGAGAAATGCCTGAGCTTTTTACAGTTTTCCAGATGACTCTAGAGAATCTCATGTGACTTTATAAGGGCCAAAAGTTCATCTATTACAACCATGGTAACAAAACACATCAGGATGGGACTATGAGTGGTTGGAGAGGGAATCTGCTTCCCTTCTTCCTGTAATTCTCTGTTTAAATTAAAATTTTGTTGAAAATACAGTTTTAAAACCAAGCTAATATTCATCTCCTATATAAGCATTCCTCCTGAGTTTGTTGGTAGCATAAAAACTGATTTTGGTGTCCTTGGGTAAAATCTATGTTCCTTACAATATTGAACATGATGGTCCTTGCCCTGCAGGCTCCTGCTCTTCACACTAGCAGTGTCTGTATGCCATCAGCACTGAAAATGGCAAGTCATCTGGAAGCCCTCTGGAATCACTTCATCTTAAAAGGTCATATTTAAGAGTAAAAAAAAATTAAATTGAATAATCCATTTGTAACTTCATCTGGAAAGGGTTGGAATTCGATAGAGAACAGTCTTGTGAAGATATTTGTGCGCTTCTCATTCTGGGTAGTGACTGGTGTGCCATGTTTGTATCCCTTTTACAGCCAAGCCATGCCTAAAATCAAACTGAGCCATAGCAGCAGCAGAGCAAACATCAAGGTAGGGCTGATCTCTGAGCATGCTGATGGCTGGGAGAGGAGCCCATGCCTCCCTTGAAGTTCCAACATCAAAGATGACGGATAACTCCCTTCTCAATGTTCCAGTTTCTCACATCATCTGAGCATCTTTTGGCAGCAACAGTTGGCCCAAGCCTTGGAGCAGCAGCTGGTAAGTCCAGAGGCAGAACTGTGATGCCTGTGGCATCAGATGTACTGGAAACCCTTCTAAACTCTATTTTGAAGTTTCAGCATTTGTGTGGACCTAATTATAAGGCATAGATTCCAATGACAGGCTGTGTGTGTGATTATGCACGGTGGCAGGGCTTATGCAGGGGCTGAGTGGTTCCTGGCTGCTCTTTAAGGAGAGGATGTGGCTGGCAGCACGGGGAGACATGATACAGGCTTAGTCTGTGACCAGGCCAGGAGGCCGAGCTGCAGCTCAGATGAGCTCTCCTGGCTTCTCCCTTGGTTTGCTGTGTGCCACTGGGTGAGTCCCTGAACTCCTCTGTGCAAGAGGGGGCTGTGATTAGGATGGAATTGCCAGCACCTGCTTGAAGGGCTGCAGATGTTGTGTGCCTCAGGGTCTCTATGGACTCATGGAAGCACATGCAGATATGTGTGTATGGGGATACCTTTTACATATATAATGCATCCATTTTATATATATATATATATATATATATATATATATATAGGAGATGCATCCACCCATACACACCTATTATATGTGTTTGCATGTGTGAATGCACCTGCAGACACTTTTGGTTATAAGAATATCATCTTATTTCAGTGTGTCACCACATTTTGGTGTTGAGAAGTGATGTCCACTGATTCCAGTGGTTTATGTGATTCCAGGTTTTTATATGTTTCCACAATCTGATTCCTGGCTGTCAGAACCAGCCAGCTCCTACCTGTGCACACCTTCTTGGTCATCTCCGTGTGCTCCCTGCTGTTTTCTGGCACGTGCTGGTGCAGCAGGTTCTCAGGGAGGTGTGTGCAGGGTTGGAGCCCCTTCTGACACTACTTTTAAAAGCTTGAACGTGATCATTTGATGTGGTTGTTCAGTGTAGCAGAAAAGCTCACAATTCACTCATGCCTAAGGATGGTAGTACTTAAAAATAAAGCATTTTGCTGTAGAAGTGCCTTAAGCATGACTAGGAAATTGAAGGCAACCTTAGCTATGGAAAACCCTGGGATTTGCAGGTACTGGGGTTTTGTGGTAAGTGACTGCGTGGACTGTGAAGCCTTGATACAATGGGATGAATTGTACCATCACCTGGTAAAATCCCTCATCACAATGGACAGGGCTCACTGGCAGAACAGTTCTTGGAGCAAGAGTGAAACTGAAACTATGGCAAAACCCTGGAGTGCTTAAATATCACTTTCAGAGGAGCCAGGATGACAGCAGATCCCACTAAAATTTGTTTATTGGGTCATTTAGATGTGAGCCTTCAAAGCGGTGTCTTGGAATTAAGTAACTTAAATTTCAGTGAAAATTTCATCCTAACTGCTCCAAATTCTGTGGAAAACTTGTCTGATGCTTTAGTGAAGTAAAGTTCAATGGCTCCTCTTCTGTTACAGGTGTCAGCAAATAATAATAATAATAATAAAAAAATTGAGTTGTGCAATGCTGAATCTACCAAGGATTCTTATTATACATTTATAAAATAAACCCTAATAGCTTTTTGGAGTGGTTATGGTGTAGTCTGTCAATGTATATTAAGATTACTATGATAGCACATAGCCTTTATGATAAAAGCATGCAAATTAACATAGAAATCTGCAGAACTTTGCATATTTCCCTGTAATTTAATACAAACAGATCCAGATTTACAGAACCATGTGCACAGAAACCGTGTGTGCACATTTTTTGCATGTGCATTGCTGACCTTAAGCAGGAGAGTGAGAGAGAGGAACAGCTCACATGGTTCAGATCTGCTCTGAGCTCTGCAGCTCCGCATGCCAAATGAAACACAAGGCGACTTTTGATGGCCAAGTGAGCCATCAAAAAGGTTTTTTTAATGGAAATGCTGTCACACTCTTAAGTAGAGTACTGCTGCCAGGCATCACATCAATAATGCAAACTTTGGAAGACAATCTTGCAAACTAAATAGCCAAGAATTCTGAAGTATTTCTATAAAGAAAAAAAAAGAAAAAAAGGTGATCATTATGAAGAGGGGGAAAAGCCATCAAGTGAAATTTAATTTTGCATTCAGATTTATTATTGCTGTCCGTTCCCAGTGCTGAAATGCCTGTTTACTTGCAAAGGACAGTTTCTTTCCATAATGAATCATAGTAACACTTAAATTAAGCACAGTAAAAGAATGGTTAATGTCATAACACGCTGACAATTTAACCTGGCCAATATTTTTATTGCCTTGTACAATAAACCTAACAGAGCACAACTTGCTTTTTGACTGGTGGAAAATCGGTTATGAACCGCCAGGGAATGACCAATTTTTCAAATGCAGCCATTCAGTCACACTATAGCCACTAATACTTTTTTTTTCCTGTACACTATTGCTGTTATAATCTTTTGAGGATATTTTATCACGGCAATAACCTCCTCAAAATCAGTCTTTACTGCAGTTAATGACTGGACAGCTGGAGCATTAACTGGCCTTGGCTTTGCCTCTAGCCATTAACTAACAAACCAGTTGTTATCTGCAGGTAACAACCAATTTCTTGTAGAATTTTCTTGATAAAGTGTCTCACTGGATAAAAGTTGTGGGTTTTTTTCCCCCTTTCTTTCCTCTGCTAAGATCTAGCCAGAGTAGGATAATGCACAGAGAAAGAATTGCCGACAAGTAGCAGTAAGTAAGAGCGTTGCAAAATAAGTTAAATTACAAACCAAAATCCATAAAGCGCTGGTTGTTTACTCCTGCCAGAATTTTAGCAACATTAATAAAAGATTGCTCTGTTATGTCTTGCTCACTTGGGTGTGGTGGCTGGGCTGCATTCAGGGGTGGAGTTTGGGGGCTGTGTCCCCTGAGAGCATCCCCACCTGCACAGCCGTCCCCAGGCAGGGGGGACAGCAGCAGGGCCACGGCAGCTGCTGCCCATTCAGGCACACACTAACAACGTGGAGATTTTAAAGTGCCCTTCATCTTCTCAGCCAATTCTGAATGAAGACACAAGTTTAATTCTGTATGTGGTATCATTTATGAAATGGGTATTATTTTTGAGGGCCTTCATAAAATTTTAGCCTTTTTTTGCTGGCGGTTCAAAGTTATGAAATGTCAACCTCTGTTTTGTTGCACCATTATTTTAAAAGTAGGGTTAGCAGATTCAGATGAAATCAGTGCATTTCTGAGGGCTTTAAAGAGGAGATCCAAGGCATCATTAAATAGAAGCAGAATAAGTAAAATGTACAAATGAAACACCCATAAAAAGCCAAGCTCTAGCATGCCATAAACAATGATGTTTTAAAACTCTTAATAGGCTTAATAACAGTTTATTATTTTACCTTAACCCTTTTAAATGCCTTGTTTTTTCCAGCTTTTATCTCGGTGGTTCTGAGCTGTTAATACCAGTTCTTAAATTTTCCCCTCTAGGTATATTTTCCAGGAGTGAATAGGAAGAAAAAGTAAATTCAGCTATGCATTTGCTTTTAGAAAACACAGTAGGCACTGTGCCCAAAAGCCTTCCTGGGCTAGGCTGTGGGATACAGCAAATATCTTGCGTCTCTAGTACTTACAGAGGATTTCTAAAAGGTGAAAATCCTGCCTCAGGAGGAGCCTGAAGGACAGGTTGGTGTCTCCCAGGGGTCAGGAGCCCCACAGGGTGTTTGGGCGTGCAGCCTCCCTCACAGCTCCCATCTGCCCCACACACAGGGACCATGGCCTGCCTCCCTCCACTGAGGGCTTTTATGAGTTTCCAGATGTTTCCACTGGAATCTTTTGCAAAGCATTTTATTGTCAACCAGAAATAAAAAAAAAAAATTAATAACAACCAGAATTTCAAACCAGAGAGTCGATTTCAAATTGTTACATTTTGAAATTATTTTAATCTGGGAAGGTTTGGGGGATTTTTGGTGGTAAGGGTTGTTTTGAACTTGGAATTTCTGTGTTTTCTGTGCATATGCAAGTTGTTCCCTTTCTTTTTGGTATCCATGTAGAACTGGCTCATGCTATGGGAGATTTCCTTTGGACATTGATGTAGGAATAGACCCCTTCACTGCATGTGTACTTACTCCCAATATTAGTTGCAATTCAAGCATTTCCAGCAATTTGAATGGATCCAATGATTTTTAAATCATTCTTAATTTCATATGCCTACTCCTTTAATCTCTTTCAAATTACTGAAAGTGTAAGGCATTCTAAACATTCCTGATCATTCTTCACTGCTTTGGCCCCATAAAGCCAATCTTTTCCAAAGTTAAGTGCTTAAAAATTTGAAGTACTCCAATAAATTTAAATTGGCATATTCTGTGCATATCAATTGGGAATTATTAGAGCATTAATGCCTAGGAGTGATGGCTGAGGGCATGCAAACCAGTTCATACATTGATTTTTAATGGCTTTTTATTGATTCTGTGCTTTTTAAACTTGATACCCTAAGGTTGCCTCTTACATAGAGTTAACAGGTTTGTGATGATGCACCAAGTTTGGAAGAGGCATCGTTTTCCTCTTACACTTTTTCTTTTCTCCTTAGGGCTTATTATTATAAATTGCCCAGATGCAAACAGCAAATATGCTTGGTCAGTGGCTTTAAAAAGGGTGATTGTCACTTTAACAGGATACGGCTCATCATGTTTCCCTGGCTTATCTGTAGACCAGATTTCTGTTAAAACCTTTGAGGGCCTCTCCTCCCCTCAGTGTGAGCACACAGTGCTCACCAGCAGTGATGGATGCTCTAGACCTGCCCTGACAGGGTTCTTAGTAATTTTTAAATGTCAATCTTAATTTGTCAGGCCAAGATATTGTAGGTGTCATAAAGCACAGAGTGAAAATGCACCTTAGTACTTCTACATTTTGAAAACGATTCATTTATATTATGAATGCAGACCTCTGCTCTTGATGTAATTCCACAGCATTTATTAATACTTTGGTATTAACCTGTTACCCAATACATTGCCACTGCAGCCTTAACTGGTGCTAACTGGGGCAGGCGGGTGTTGTGCTGGTGGCTGCCCTCCGGAGGAGGAGGAGGAGGAGGAGGAAGGCTGGGGCACAGGCTCAGAGGGGACCATTTGGGGCATGCCTGGGCTGTGGGGGCAGCTGGTGGCAGCCTGGGGACGTGTCCAGCTGATGGATCAGGAAGACTCAGGAAGGCACCACTCTGAACCAGTCACACCACCACCCTGCCTTGGGTGTGGGATGAGCTCTTGCCAGAGTGTTCCTATGTGGGTCATAACAGGACAAGTGAGAATATTTCTAATAGACTCAATTCTTGTGGGTTTTTCAGTGCTTCTCCCCTGCTGCTGGGGCTGTGCTGTGTGCTGTGCTTTTTGGGAGGCAGCGATTCCAGTTTCATTTCGTGGGGAACCAAACTCTCACGCTGCACGGCTGTGATGCTGCTGCTTGTAATTCCCTGGCCGAGGCTCTGCCAGGAATCCTGGTGCCCATCAGACGCAGGTGTCTCTCTCCCCCCGCCCTAGATCCCCTCTGGCTGCGGTTAAGGCACGTAGCAGTCTGAGGAGACATTAATTGCTGTTAACTGCGATGGGCGCTGCTGTAGCTGGGCTTTGTTTAGGGCAAATTCCTCTGCAATTGCATTGTTAGAAGCCACGGGTCTGTTAAAGTCGGAGTTATTAGGCCATGTGCCTTCTGTGTGTTGTCATAGCCAGAACAACACCAGTGTAAACGTCTGTGCTGGGCAGGGGAAGTGTTAAGTGAAGAATAAAAACAAGCCCAAATTCCCATTTGGAAACTGCATGCCTCAACAAATACCACTGTTCATAGCAAGTTATTAGCTTCTTGGTTGTAATTCTGGTCCTTTTCTAAAGGGAGGTGGAAAAAGGCATGTAAAAGAGATTTTTGACACTTCACGGTGTATTGAATGAACAGCAGAAAGCTTCCCAGCCTGCTCGTTCCCATTTACAGTTTGCATGTGGCTGAGGTAACACTTCTTCCTCCTTTTCCGCAAAATTCCCCATGTTTTGTGGTGGCAGCACCCTAGGCACGCCAGAATGCATGTGACTAACTCATTTTCAAATTACAAACCTGAAATGTCCCTTTTTCTGAGGCTGGTGGGTAAGAGGCACATGCAAGAAGCCTTTCTGTACCCCCAGATAGGAAGGAGATCTCTGTGGTGGGCAGTGCCAGGGCTCTCTGGTGGGCAGCAGCTGCTCTGCCTGCCCTGGGTACCAAGGAGGGGAGGATGTCATGTCCTGGGTGACCCCCACACTGGGGGCTGGCCCCTCTAAAGGTGTGGGAAGTAGTTAAATGCCCTCTGGGAGGTTTAGGGGAGTGTTTGCTGGTGGACTTGGCTGAACTGAACTCCCAAGTCTGAACTGAATATTTTGAAGTTTACTTATTACAGACTATCCACTCTGAAGTGCATGAGGCTGAGTTTCTAACAGCTTCCAAATCTTAAATGTCCCTGTTTTTATCAGGCCAGCTATGTAAGAGGGACCTGCAAGAAGCCTTTTCCTCCTTCTGAATGTACAGTCGTCACCTTCTTTTGTTTTTGCTGTGTGCCTTCCAGAATTAGAAGATTGAGAGTGAGAAATGGGATTTATATATTTATTTAGAAGCCACTCTGAACAACAGCACATTTACTAGCTTGGTTCATTTTTATGAATCTGATTCATTGCTTATTAAACCAATGGAAATCTTTCCATTGTTTTCAGCTGGTTCTGGCTCAGAACTCCTTGGTGCTTGACAGTATTTAGTAGGAGCTGAAAGATTTGAACTTCTAAATCATGCAATATTATGGTCTTCTGCCATGCCTGTTTCTTAATTATATACATAATCCCAGTATCTGTTGCTGTGTATTTCTGGTTGAGCAGTTTCTGTTCACTTAAATTTTCACAAGTACAGTGTTATGAAACAGTTAAACAAAATATCTTCGATATTATATTTGTCAAAAATGAGAAACCAGATACTGAGATCAGTTTCATCCATTCATTAGTTTATGGACACCGAGTCCTCTGAGGAATGTCACAAATTCCCTTGCTGTGTCTCAGTGCTAGATTTAGCATTTGGATCTTTGATTTAATGGAAAGATACATTAAAAACTGATACAGTCAGACAGGTCCCAGTGGGGTGTACATCCATGTCGGCTCTTAAGTCACAGCTCCTTCAGTCGAGATTTGGCAGGAGGTGCTTTTATCCCGAAGTTGTTCTGGAATGTGCCAGGCACTTTTCCTGAGCACGGAGTGTTTTCAGTGGGAGCAGCTGCCGTGCCTCAGCCTGTCCAGCGGGCTCTCAGTTGTGTGAGAGGTGTCCCTGAATGTCACCCTCCCCACACCTTTGGGCTGTGCAGGAGCCAGCCTGGTCCAGGGAGCACTGGGAATTCCCACAACTGTCCTGTGGAACTGTTCGCGTTTTTAGTGTGACCATGGTTTATTCCTTTATATTGACATTCTAAATATATTCCAGCAGCTGTCATTTCCCTCAGGAACCTCTACTGAATCCATGGATTTGGAGCTGCTATTATAACATATTACAGGACAATTAATTTGTAAGCACTGTAACCTGTCCTAGAAAGCAGATTCTGAGAGGAATACTTTTATCCTTATAATTTAATGTATCGTGTAATGAAAACTAATCTATGTAGTTCAAATTCAGACATTAAAACAAGTTAAAAGGGTCAGTATATACAATAAATTTCCCTTTGCCAATTTACTCAGTTAATTTAGACATTGCCTTTTCACTTAACTCATTAAAACTTTCTTGCCAAGTTTACTTATCTGTGTTAAGGGTACAATTAATATTATAATTTTTAATTATCCACTTGGTTTTATCAGAGCCAAAGTGTTTTCTTAAGTGTGAATATCAAAATAGAGCCTATATTTTTTAAGAAAGTGAAGCACTGCAATTTCACTAATTCCTTAATAACACAAATATTTGTGTATCTTTTTCCTTACTGTAATACATCAATTGTTGTGTTGTATTTTATTTTATAACCTTAGCATAATATACTACTGAAAGCTATATTTTGTACTACTTAATTCTGTACCACTCATTCTGATTTATGGCATCATTTTGTTTCCAGCTCACTCCTTATCTTCAAAAGGCTTGATCCAAAACTCATCAAATTCAGAGGAATAGATCCCAGTGGGCTTTGGATTAGACTAGTAGGGTGAAATTGTGGACTTCATGAAGTTTGCATTACATGTGCAGATATGCAGTACTGAGATTACTTGATAGATTTCTAATTCAGCTTCTTCTATTTAGGAGCAAGTTCTTGAGAATCCTGGCCATGCACTTGAAATTTAAGAGACCATTTTAGTTGCATATATTCATCCATTTTCTTACTATGACATTTGAGAATACATTTATTTGCCAGTTTGATTTTATCATCATTATGGAGGGCTCATGTTTCTAATTTCTCCTACAGTCTCTTGAATTGTTAATGTTAACTCCTACTGAACCCAGCCTTGTTTCCTAACAGGGGGATGCCATTCTGAACTGGTATTGATGCTGAGCTGTTAAAAATACTTTCTTCAGGAATGACAGGTTTACAAGTCATAATAAAGGACAGCTCATCACAAAAGTATGGAAAGGCGTAAATGCAGAAGACAACTGGTAAATAATATTACAACGTATTTATCTTGTTATTTCTTAGTTATAGATGTATGGAGTGATAGATATAGAATTATGAAATTGGTTTAAGTTCTTCAGTGCAGCAGAAGCTATTTTGTCATCTTCAGTGCTCTTGCTTTTCTTTTTCACCTGACATTGTTAAATGGAAACACCCTGGACATATCTTCCATTATATAGCAGCTAGAAAATTCCTGGGTTTGCCATTAACTGGATAATCCCTGGTATTCTGTCTGGCTATGTATACAGACTGCTGCACATGAGATCCATTTTATAAAATAAATACAGAGGGAGTGTGTTAATATGGAATGATTGCAGCAGATTCTGGTGGATGATCGTGTGTGCTATGAGCTACCTCAAAATGCATTTGTGATATATGGCTGTGCTGCCTGATCCATGGCTATTGTGCAGCTGATTAGCTGTGCTGAGAAATTACTCATTCCCTTGTATTAACTACACTGTTTAACTACACTGTTTCCACCAATCAGTATGAAGTATGCCAACTTTGTTTAGCCTGTGCACTTGTGCAATGATGAACAAGTAATGCATAAAACAAACCCTCCTACCTAATCAAACATTCCTCAGAGATTTGAAAACAGAAACAAAGGGTAAATCCATTCCTAGATTATAATGGTAAAACAAACTAAAGTTTGACATATGTATATGGAAACTATGAACACATGATATGAATATTTTTTAAACAACAACATGTTTGAATTATTAATAAATGCAAAAAATATGTTTTAACACAAAATGGAACAATTGGAAGGATATATTTCTTCAGAAGCACAAGGATCAGGAAAGATCTCCGTTGAATATAAACATTTTTTCCCCCTCTTGCTTTCCATTTTAGCTTTTCAAACGTCTGTCTCATGGTTGTAGTTGGAGAAGTTTCCCTTTTTCATCCCTGAACCTGCAGTACAATCTTCACTCTCCAAGTATCTAATAAATGAAGTTTGTTAACCCTCAGGGTGTGAAACCCATTTTTCTCTCCTTGTCCTAGGATGTTAGGTGTTGAGGACAGCTGATGTGCAATCCTTTAGGAAGGACTGCAGAGCTATCCAGGAAAGGGCTTACATTTAATTTTGCCATATATCCTGGTTGCCAGATTATTTGATTTTAAGATAATTAATGGATCTCTTCATGGGTATATTTTTTCTTAGTCATCAAGAAAGCTCAAAATATTTTATAAGAGTGATTTTATTGCAGAGTAGTAAATATTGATGGAAGAAGATACCAGAAAGTTCAGGGAGTTCTGGACTTTATTTTCCCTTATCATTAGATTTGAACAAGGACAGTGCTTGTAGATTTGAGGGGGATTGTGATGAGAGACCACTGTAGGCATTTTCACTGGTGACTACACATTAGTTAGGGGCTTTCATTCTGCTCTTCCCTACAATTCTTATTGGATTTTGTGGCTGCTGGGTGAACAGATAAAGCACAAAACACTCATCAGTAGAAATGCCATGTATAAATAAAATCCTAAATTGAAACCATCGTAAGCAATTCAAAGTAAAGACAGCAGAGTCTTTAACATTAAGCCCTTAGGGGAAACAGAGTGAGGGAACAACAATGCCAACTTTAACTTTGAATTCCCAGTTGTGCATGGGCTTGTACCCCAACTTTAACATTAATCAGAAGCTTCTCTGCATTTCATCTCCTCATTTGCAAAAAAATCTTTGCTGAAAGGTTATATAAAACTCATTATTTACCTGAGTGACCAGAAAGGCTCTCAAAGTGCCATTCCAAGCTCTCGGGTGAATGCTTATTTATAGTTTTTTAATAGGCATTCATTACCTGATGGATTGGAAAGACTCTTTTTGAACCAGTTCCTGTCTATTGGTTAAATACAGATTGATAACTTTTTCTTAAAAAGCTTATTATTAACCAGATAAGCTCATCACCTTTGGATTTCTAAAGTGGTGATTAGTTTTAGCTTCCAAGGGTTTATTCAAGATATTTTTTTTTTTGGTGTAACTTGAATTTTGCCCAGTGGGCCATATTCTGGAAATTAATTACAGTAGTGCAATGCTTGCAAAACCCTGACTAAATCAGTAGCATAAGCCTGTTTGCACAAAGAAATACCTCAAACCTATATTGCTGCTCATATATTGGGTAGTCCAAGCACAGGGCATAGAGGAGGTAAAAGGGTGCAGCCCATTTTAAAATTCCTGTGAGCTTGGTTGGAAACACATTGTTAGGCATATTTTGATGCCTAAAAAGACATAACAAGTCCTATTCACACCTCTGTGCAATTTGCACAGTCTTTGAGCTTCACTGATTTTGCTTGGTGTATCATTCTGCTTTTGGGGATTTGCTTCTAGCTTAAATTACTGTGGAAACAGAAAAAAAAAAACCAACCAAAAAACAACCCACAGTGTTTTTAGAAATGTAGTTTGGCAGTGTGGGCTCAGAATCCCCATGCAGAATTCCTCTTTGGGTGGCTGTCAGTGCTGCCATCCTTTGAGAGATGAGATTTACCCCATCTCAGTTGAGAGTGCCCCGGGCAGTGCTCCCTTGGCAGGGCTCCACAGGCAGGCAGCCCTGCTCCTCACCCCCTCTGCAGCTGTTAGCACATCTGTGGGGCTGCAGAGAGACAAGCCCTGGCTAAAGAGGTGTGAAACAACGCGGCCAAACACGCTCCTGCCTTGGCATCCCCCAGGGCTCTTCCAGGGTCCAACTTGTACCTGGAAATGATGCTCTCCAGCATCAGCTGATGCTTAAATCCAACATAAGGATGAAATAGAATGATAAGGAAAAAGAGCCCTTAATTTGCAATGTTCCTGGAAAATGGGTAGTTTGTTTAATTATCTGGAGTTTCCATATAATTCCTATCATATTTGAAAATTTCAAGCCTTGTTTGCTTGTGTTTTATATTACTAATTTTCAGGGCATACGGATACCTGTCTTTGCCTCTACCCTTTTCACTGTCCACTTTTTCTAAGTTGGAAATTTCCATCCTGTTTAACCTTTTTTTCCCTCAGTGGGGTAAATATATGTTGTTAGAAGGAGCATTCAACTCTCACTGGAGAGAACTGTCCTCACTCAGCTCTTTAGGCAGAGTAAGTTTTCAACCATCTCAGACAATTCCTACATTTTGGTGTTACTTCTCAGTTGTTTCAGAGATGATAGTTTTCCTTCAAATGCTTCTAATTATGCAAAGATGCTTTCCACAAAATAAAAAAAGACTCAAGTTTTTCCAAAGGAAAAAAACCTTTTTGGGTTAAGTGAAAGAATTGAAAAAAAATACCCAAAGCTCTAAAGCCCCTTGAGCTTAACAGAAAGGAAATTATAAAGGTCATAGTGTTGGTGTTCTTTGATATCACCTTTGCTGTTGTAAAACTTTGGTGGAAGTGCTTATCCTAACTATTCATTGTATTACTTTTTAGGAAACCAGTTTGCCATTTGGTTGAGAAATCCTTAAAATTCTGTTTAAAATAATGTAATCAAACCCAATTATACTGTTTGCCTCCCTCTGCTGGCTGTGCAGACAGTGTGAGTTGGCTTCTTGTGTGATCCTCTCATTCTAAGCCAGCAGGTTGATTATAGCAGTCTTCATTTCAAGGTGGGTGAGCAGCTATATATGAACAGTGTTATGGAGACAGGGAATTTTTTAAAATAGAAGTCTTTATTTTTGAGTCTTTAAATTATTAGAAACGTGTTTTTTATTAAAGAAGGTCCCTCTAACCTCTCCTGAACCCATATTCTGGACTGGTTTAGGTGGGGACAGGAGAGTCATGTGTAATTTCTTTGAAGAAAGGCCAGGTGCTGAGGTACAGCAACAATATTTTGGCAGGAAAATGGCAAATCAAATCCAACTGTCCAAGAGGGCTAGATATGAGCAGAGCTGAACAAATCTTTGTGTGTACACACATCATTCAGGTGCTTTGCATTACACAGAGAGCTCTCCACTTCATCAGTTTTCAGATGTTCTGCTCTGCACTGGTGTCACTCTGTATTGATGTATATTTTTCACATACATATCATAGCCAGCTCTGTCCTTTGTCCCACTCCCAGAGCCTCTGCAATTCTCCAGGGATGTTGCTTAAATCACTTTCAAGTGTCCAGTCTCCTGTGAGGATGTGAGATAGTCCTCTTTGTTTTATTAGCACTCACCCTGAAAAAGAACCCACGGCATAATATGGTGGAGCCTCCCTAATGACAAAACCAGGCATATCATTTTCTCCTCCAGGAAATTGTTTTTCATATACTTGGGCATCAGTTTAAGCAGAACTTTTTGGTCCTGTGTCTGGACACCCAGAGTGACCCTTTCAAGGGGCAGGTGCAGTGGTAGAGCTTGAGGATAGAACAAACAAAAAGAGAGGCGTGTCATTTTCATTAAAGCCGTTTAGGAGAAATAACAAAAAACCTCAAAAAACCAAAAAACAACAACAACAAAAAAAATGGAGAAACAAGTATTATTTGGAATTGGTAAAAGCAGTTCTTGGAGGCAAAGAATTTCCATTCCAGCTTTTCTCTGGGTGTCGGCACCACACCATGCTGTCCTGGACTGCACTGAGTGCAGCCCCAGCTCTCTCCCCTGCCCAGCCCCAGCCCCTGCCCCTCTGTGGGACCCTCTGCAGCTCCTCTGTGTGCCCAGCTGGCCTGGGCATGGCCCTGCTGGGCACTGCACACACGGAGATGGAGAGGAGCCACAGCTTGGGCCGAATAGCTGCTGTTTGTGCTGAGGGTACACCAAACCACCGGGCATAAATCACATCTCTGCAGACAAAAGCAGCCTTCCCCAGTTCACAGGAGCCCTGCAATTAATATTAGTTTAAAAAGAACCTGTTCTGTGCCCCTGGGATGGTGTCCCTGGGGGTGGCTGTGAGCAGGAGGCGGGGTGAGCCACCAGGGTGTCTCAGGCCAGTGTGGGTGACTGTGACCATGCCCTCAGGCTCCCTGCCCTCTCCCAGCCTGGCAGTGTGTTCTGGCTGCCATGAGCACAGGGCACTGCTGCCAGGACAGCCCTGACCCTGTGGGTGAGGGGACACCCATCTTCGAGTGCACCTCTCGTGGCACAGCTATGGCGGCCCTGAGGGGACACACCTTCACCCAAACCGTGCGGGAAAACCTCACCAGAACGGCTCGTGGTCTGGTTCAGATCTTCCCAAAATAGCCCAGGCTTTCTCCAACCTCAGCCACTAGCAAAATGGAGACAAGATATTTCTGCGCAGGCCCTGGCACCTGCTGAAGTGAGGCCATCCAGCTCAGGGACACCTTTGGTGTGTCCCCCACAAGGCGGGACGTGTCCCCCCGCCCGTAGCACAGAGCTCCCTCACACATGGGCCTGGGTCAGCTGGTGAAGGGAAGAGGTATCATGGCCTTAATTAGTGTGAAACAGGGCTTAAAAGTGTGAAACCACAGCTTAAAAGGAAAGACACCAACATTTTCAGCACTTTCTTAAAAGGTAGCTTTTTCCATTAAATAAATCTGCAAATTTTTTGAGCACAACAGCTTAAACAAGGTGGTGTCTGACAATGGAGGAGGTTCTGGTAGGGCAGCTGTGAGCCAGGATGGAGGCACAGGGACTGCATGCTGCTGGCACAGGACAGGGAGAACTGGGATGGGACGGGATCTGCCAAAGCAATGTGTTGGGAACACTGGTGTTCATCAATAAGGGAAAGTGGCCAAGTGCTGGGATGAGCACAAAGTTATAATCATTAGATGTCTAGGGTTTGCTGTAATCTTTGGGATCAGGGTGGAAAGAAAAGGGAAAAGTTTAAGGGAACTGTTGAAAAGTGGGATATTGGTTAGAATAGTTGAGTTAGAAGAAATGCTTACGCAAAAAATTATTCCAGAGTCTTACCTCAGAGGTAAGATCTCACCATGTCCTTTAAATAGCTCCTGAAGAGCTCTGACAGACTGAGAACAGGCTCAACGTGAATTTGCTACAAGAGCTAAGTCAGTGGTAATGCACTTTAAGTTGAAGTTCAGCTATTCTTTTGGATATTTTTCCCAGCACTTTCTCCTCTTGATCTACCATAATTCCTGGTGATTACAGCTGGAGAAGGAGACCTGCTATACCAATTCCACATAAATTTAAATGTTAAAGTTTAAATCCTGGAGCAACAGTTGTCTCCTGATCTTCTACATTGTGCTTGTACTGAGACTTACTGCAGCTTTCACTCTTGCTCTCTCGGAGGGTGTGGGAGCCCCTGTTGTGCTGAATGGAAGATGGGCACAGAAGTGTGTCCTGCATGGGTTTATAAATGCTGTGCCTTTATTCTGGAAGCAGAATTTGCTCGATTCCACTAGGTGGATCTATTGAGAACATTGTTCACTCTTTAATGTAAAAAGTGTCTTTGACTTAACGGAGAAAAAAAGATTTTTTTTTTCTTTATTACTGCTTTACTCAGCTCCTTATGTTCTAAAAAAACCACAAAGGTGGCCACTTTTGTCCACAGAAAGCTCTAAAGCCATGTATCAGAGTCAGTCCATAATACCTTGAAGGACTTTTTCTCTTCATTGCAGTTTTGCCTTTGTTTTGCAAAGGAGAAGAGTCAGTGCTGTGAGAGGGAGATACACCTCCACAGTGACCTGGCTTTAGATGCTGCTTCCATTGCATTTCTTCCAGATGTCCATTTTGTACTCTCATTTGGATCCTTTCCTGGTGGCTGTGATTTGATGAATTATTGCAATGACTTTATCCCAAAAAGTGGCCAACATAGGCTCCTCACCTTAGTATCTGCTTTTAGTGACCTGTGCAAGTTATCTGTGCTCTCAGGCTCAATGATAGTTGACTGCTATATTGAGGATGTGGATTCATCTGCTAAAAATGCCCAGCTTTTTACAGATTCTGATTATCTTGACCCTGTGATGATGGTGAGCACAACCTTGGTTGGTCAAATCTATAAAGAGATATTTATTTTGGTCATGGCCCCTGGGAAATAGACAGCTTGTTCTCAAACGGGTTCTGCCTCTAGTCTCTTTTGGGAGCTGGGACCTCGAGTCCCTTTACCAGGAATTTTCCTAGAATCTGTGAAAACCACTGGGAAAACCTCCATCCACCTTGGCAGTTTGCTGGGGTTCTGCCCAGGAGCCCCCCGTGTTTATAACAGGAATTTTGAAAGGCTTTTCCCTTTTTTTCCTGTGAGAGTGTTTTATTTATGTCTTCTTGAACCATGCTTCAGCAACTTCCTTGCTGGCTGACTTGTGTTTTCACTGGCTCAGACTGCCATGTAGATCACACCACCTGTTCCAGAGTTTGCTGAAACATTTAGTGCAAGTTTTCTGCAATCCCTTATTTAAAGTCCCTGCTATTGGATGATTTCTTTTATGTGCCTTTCCTTATCAATATTAAAGACCTGATGTTCTGCTCTTCCTTGGAGAAGAGACCCCCTCCTAAAGGCATTAGGCTTTCAATGAGTTTCTTCAGCCTTTGTTGAAAGAATGCCCAGTTGCTTATCACTTCTCTTTAGGAAGAAAATGCTGATCACACTTTTTTATGAACAAAGGCAGGATTATTCCATGGTCCTTCCTTATAAAGCAAACAACTTATAAATATTTAAATATATAAAGCTAATGTTTCTCCCCCACCCATTGTGTAATTTACTGTATGACCAGTTGTCTTTTGCTACTTTCCTGTGTAAAACCCCATAAAATACTCCTCCTACCTGGACTTTTGTTGGACTCATCAAACTTGAGGAGATTTGAGATACTCTCCCCTGTTATTTACATCTGTCTGAAATGAGATCTTCCAGAAGGCTGTCATTACACAAAGGTAGAAATCATGGTGAAAGGTAATGTTGCCTAGCTGAGGAACTAAGCTTTCATTTCTCTCTTCCTACTTTTTAAAGTTTGACAAGTCTGTAGCTGATAGCTTTTCCTCCTTGAGAAGGTGCCCACTATGCTCTAAGAGCCTTGCAGAGTAAGGCACACAATGTACATCTCCTCTGATCTTCCCCTCTGTCCTCTGTATACAGAGTTTTACCTTGTTTTGAAGAGGCACAGTATTCCTGCCCACTCATGGAGGAGGCACAGAAAGGAGTACAACCAACCAAAGAAGTTGGAGAAGTAGCTAAGGACAATTGAGAGCACAAAGGCTTTGAAGAGAAAAGACCTTTCCCTGGATGCAATAAAGGAAAAAGGAAATAGTACTGAAGAGAAAGGAACAGTAAAAATGGGGAGAAATGGGAAGGAATACTGGGGGTAACTATAGAAGTGCTCATGGTGCCTGAGAATATTCTTAATTCTGAGAGATGTGGGAGCAAACTCTCCCCAAGCTCAAATCTGAGATTTTTCTGAATCCCAGCTAACCAGTACTCATTGCTTAGGTGCTGGAGCCTGTCACTGTGTCAATAAAATGAGGAGGTCTCTTGTCTTTAGGATGCACTGAGCTCATGGATCTACAATATCTCTTTGTGGTCCAATTTGGGCCATCCCAGCCCAAATAATGATGTCTATGAGGTGCTGGGGAAAACAATTAAACAATTTTGATCAGTCTTGTTAACAGAATCCTCCCTTGACAGCACCTGTGCCTGCAAGTAGTAACCCTGCTCTTCAAGATTTTGAGAAGAGTTTGACATTTCTTCCTGTAGAGTTGAGTTGGAGGATCATCTGAACCATCCAACTGACTACAAAAAAAAAAAAAAAAAAAAAAAAAAAAAGAAAAAAAAGAAAAGTAAATTTAATTGGTGATTCACCAGTGCTGGACCACTCCTCTGCCCTCATCTTAGTGAGGGTTTAGTATCTAACCTCAGCTTCCTGGGAGATGGTTCTTAATCTTTGTCCACTTGAAAGTTTCTGGAGGGAAATTATTTTTCCTTCCAGAACAGAAAGAAAAGGAGAAATATTTTAATTTCTGCAAAGATCAGAGTCAAAGCCCTCATGTTCGTGCTTGTTTTCACTCAAATTGTTGTTTCTAAATGAGCATCATGCACTTACTCCAGAGGAACAGGAAATCCCAGTTAGATGTCTCAAGCTCCTCTGCTGTCAGTTGCTGTTTCACCTATCTCTAGTCAATATTCTTATCTTTGTCTCAGGAAAAAGACCATGGGGTTTTCCTGAGTTCTCATTCTTCCGTAACTCTTTGTGCAGTGCTCTGAAATCTCCTGTCTGTTCCTGATTCCAGGTACTCGATTTGGCCCCTGCCTCTGAAATGCCATCCCCTCCTATGTGGTTTGTTTAATGTAGCCCTAGGTCACAGAAATCCAAAGGTGAAATCTGATATTTTTTAAAAAAGGTATAGCTCATTCTTTTATGAGACTGCTAATAATGTTCAGCCTTGACAGGGTTAAAAGGCAACATCCATTTCCCCATTATCTTGTTTAAAAAGTGCCTTTTTTAAAGTCCATATGGCGACTTCCTTTCGACCTGCTTTCCCATCCTCGTCTCTTTGTCAGGGCTGTCACTTATAAAGAATCACTTGACTTACAATAACAAGTTCAAAAGAAGACAGAATATAATCAGTTGATCCACGAAGAATTGAAATAAAGAACACCCCCACTGCTCCAGTTATCATTCCCATAGAGATAGTGATATTATTGATGTGATTGCTATGCTAATTTCTATAGAAAAAACTTGTATTTTGGAATTTGTTCAAAGAGAATTTCAGACACATCAAATTGGAAAATGCAGAGTGAATTCCTAAACTTTTTCGTATAGGCATGGGAATCTTTTTTTTTTTTTTTAACGTTGAATAGCTCTGAACAACTATTTATAAACTTCACTTCAAATACCAATTGGAAAAATGTTGCTAATTTTTCAGTTATTATAGAAAGTTAATTCACTGTAGTTCTATTAAAAAAAAGTCCTATTGTACCTTTAGGGTTATTAATATCGCCCCCATAACCTGCAGAATTGGGATTGGACCACAGACTCCAGAAACAGAGGCTAGGGATCTAGGGATTATAAAAGATGGGCACATTTAAGTCCAGTGTTTAGGAAGAGCTAATTAATCTATACCCCTTCCTCTGCAATTCCATAGTCCCTCTGGGAATTGCCACAAACATAAACTTTTTTTTTTCTCGTGGATTCCTATTTTAACTAGAAGGTTTCAGCTTGTGATGTTATGCTTTTTATGTAGTAAACTGATTTAAAATGTATGCCAGTCATCTTCAGGGAACTCATTTCAGTCAAGATGAAACTAGTCTTACCTGAATCAATGTTTTAAGTGTCCCTGTGGCTCGGCATTTTGAATAATCAATCTGTCTCCATCGCTTCTTAATCATGCGCATCACAGTCTTTTTTATTTGTCAACCCTTTCGGATCCTGGCTTTTTGTTATTAACATGCCCCTAATGTCACATGCAAGCCTTTTCTTTAAAACAAGCTGCTCATTGGTGTATTTTGATACTTTTTATTATTACTAAATCTTTTTTCCCATAATTACACCACAATCATTATATAATCCCATAACAAAGAGTCTATTGAGGCACCATGCTTTTGTCAACTATGGGACACAGAATCCATAATTGCATTATTCAGCTTCTCCCCCCCCCCCTTCTGCTTTGTAGAAACACAACCTATTTCACCAGTCACATTTGCACCTTGTTTGCTTGGTTATATATTATTTACTAAATCGTTGCCCTGCGGATAAACCGTGTAAAGTTGCTTTAAAAAAGTTATTTGTTTGATAATTAAGTCCTGAAAACCCATCGTTTAATGATTATTCCGAACCCATAAGGCAGAGAACCTCCATGACGTTTTTCTCTAAGTTTAATTACCGTATGCTAATTTCCTTGCCTACTACGTGATTAATTAAAATCATATTTTCATAATCATTTGGCACTAGTATTGTTTTAGAATTATCATGATCCCCTAAATAGTGTATGTAAATAAAGTCGGCTCTAATGGAAAGAATCAAAATGCAACGCTGAGGACCTTTATGTGTTTGTATGCATGCGATTGGCAACATAACTGGCTTATTTACATTAAATACGCCACAAGGTTACAGTGCAGATCAACGTCACTTTATCGCTGATTACTTCTCTTAAACGCCGGAGCGGTGACTGATGCTCCGGTCCCCCTGTCCGCCAAGGTTTTCCCCGGGAGTTTTTTTTTTTTTTTTTTTTTTTTTTTTTTTTTAGGAGAAGCAGACTTTGCATAGTTTCGGGAGCAGGTAAGAAGGGCGCTTTGTGGAGCCCGGCGCTGCCCCCGGGGGCTCGGCGGGGTCCGCGGGGCGCGGGCAGGGCCGGCGGGGCGCGGGCGCGGGGGCTGCGCGGGCGGGCGCGGGGGCTGCGCGGGGCGCGGGCAGCGGCGCTGGCCGGGGGGCTGCGGAGCGGCGCGGGCTCCTCGGGGTGTTTACACGCGCTCAAGGTCACGACCAAGCTGCGCCGTGTTAAATGGTTTCTTAGTTGCTAGACAGGGAGAAAAAATGGACGATCACAGACCATTCTTTGTAGATTATTATATCAAGGGTTCAGCTTTTGGCTCATCAAAGCTAAATGCCGCAAGACCTATCTAGTTGCTGTGAATTATGCCAAGACGACAATGGAGTGCTTTTTTAATGGTACAATGCATTTCACCTACCAGATAGGGGGAGTCCACGCTGAGAGATGGGGATGTCTTGTGATGTTGGGTGATCAGTATCAATGAAGGGGGTTATTCTGAAAAGAGACAGATTAAAATAAAGCGCTCTTTGCTCGGGATGTGCTGGAAGCAGTTGGGAGGGCTACCCGGAGCGGGCGGCCGCGGCAGCCCCGCGCCGCACTTTTCCCCCTCCGCACAAGAAAATGATCAAGTCAATCATGTGGACATGCTTCATTATTCATTGAACACAATCTTTTACAACGCTCCGTTTACGTGCGGGAGTTTCTTCTACGCTTTGCTTTAAATTTTAAGGTAAGAAAGACAAAGGTAAAAAGGGGGTTTTTGAGGATCCGGGAGGCTCCCGTGAGCCATCAAAGAGGCTCCAAAGTCAGTCCGGAGTATGTTTTTGTTTTTTATTTCTTTTTAATCATGGCAATGGGGCCTGCGTTTTCCACCGTGATTAAAAAAATACAGTATAATTAAATATCCATAGCAGTGACGTTTGCAAGCAGGGCTGTCAGGGGAAAAGCAGAAAATAATGAAAGGAGCGGAGAAGCCATTGAATGGCGCTATAGAACTTAGCCTGAAGAAAACCCTACGTTTTTCCTCTTTCTCTCTCGTTTCTTTTAAAACCGTTACTTTACAAAAAAGGAGCGGGCGGGCGAGGCGAGGGGAGGCGAGTGCCGGCGGCGGCCGCGGCTCTGCCCGGGGGCCGCCCGCCGCCGGCCCCAGCCCGCACCGACCCTGCCCTTAACTTGCCCAGAAACTTTTTGTTTTAAAGGGTTTGCTGCGGAGCAAACTTTGCCGAAGTGACTTTAAACGCGGCCCCCCCCCCCTCCCTTTCCTCCCTCCCTCCCCCGTTAGGATCCCGTCTAATCGTGGTGTAATTTGTAAACTCCCCCCCCTCTTTTTTTTTTTTTTTTTTAATCAAAGTTAGCTGATGCATACCATGTGTCAAACTTGTGAGATTCAAGTGCCTAAGAGACCTGCCATTTTGTGCTCTAATCGACCTCTTATGAATAGGAGCCGTGCATAATGCTGCGAGGAGCGTTGTGACATTCAAGTAGGCACTAAATGTCAGGCCAGGTCTCAGCCCTTTCGGGGGGAGCGGAGCGCGCCCGGCGGCGCCGCGGGGAGCGGGGAGGCACCTGCCAGCCCGCCGCCGGGGCTTTTGTCAGCGCCCGGAGAAAGTAACAGGTTAAGGAGGAAACTTAAATGGCAATCCCCGGCGGGGAGGGGGGGAGCATCACCTTCCCGGCGGCGCGCCGTGCGCGGAAGGGCCGCGGGGGCGCCGCTGCTGCGCGGGGCAGCGGCCTCGCTCTCCGCGGGGCTGCGCGGCCCGGAGGGAGCGCGGGGGAGCACCGGGCCGGCGGCGGGATTATAGCGGGATGGGGAGGGGGGGAGGAAGGAGAGATTCTTTGATGCTGTGTAGGAAAGAATCCAGATTTTAATGCGCCCATCTGTTGCAGTTTTGCAAATAATTAATATATATGTGTGTATGTGTGTGTGTGTGAGAGAGAGGGGCTGGGGGAGCGCTGCCGCCTGTGAACTTCAACGCGAAATAAAAGGTCGCGAAGATTTATGCTGTTTATCGGAGGGTCCGCGGCTCCCGCGGGGCGGCTCGCACGGGCTCCATCCGCAAAGTTAGTTGCCGGCGTGGCCCGGCGGGGCCGGGCGCGGTGCGGCCGCGGGTGCCGGCGCCCGGGGCGGGCGCGGCGGGGAGGGCTCCGGCCGCCGCCTGCCTGCCTGCCTGCCTGCCTGCGCGGCGGGCATTGTTTCGGGGTGCGTGCGGCGGATGTGGCCGCGGCTGATACAGTGTCGAGGCGGGGACGTGATTTGTCAGATCCCTCCGTTCGCACTTGAGCCGCCGGCGGCGGGCCGGGAGCGGCGGTGCGGGAGCGGAGCGCGGTGCGCGGTGCGGGGCAGGGGCGGTGCGGGGCGCGGCTGCCCGGCCGCCCGCGGCGGGAGCGCTCTGCGGGGCTGTGCATTCCCTCGCCGCCCCCCGCCCCCCCGTGCAGTTTAAAATAAATCCAACAGGGGCCGTGTTTGCTGAGCTGATGTGCCCGGCTGATACAGATAGCGGCGGCGAGCCGCCCGCTTCTGTGGAAAAAGACTATTTTAAGTGTCATAATTAAGTTTAGAAGCCTTGTTTGGGCTCATTCACTGCTCGAAATAAAAAGGACTGGCTGCTTTTAGACCCTTTCTGAAGGGGTTGGCTAAGCGCCTCTGCACGTTCGCTTGGAGAAGAATGTTTTCTTTTCTAGTTTAATATTAGAAACTATATTTTTACTTGTTTAAACCGGATTTGATTTTTTGGAGATTTTTTTTTCCTCTCCCCCCGCCCCCCCATCGCTCAAATCTTTGTTCATTGTTCATTGACTGTGGAAGGCTGCTTAAATGTACGGAGAGAGGGGGGAGGCCCCCTCGGTGGTTTGATGTTGAAATAGTAAACCTGAATGAGGAGGGTGGCTGGAAAAGTGGACATTGCAGCTTTAATTAACTTCAAGATGCTTCAGCGAGGACTAGAGCGTAGTAGTGACGTTGCCTCATAAATCTGTCCAGTACAGTGCGTTGCATTGAACTATTACAGTATCACCATCATATTGAATATTCACTACCTATCCGGGAGCAGATTTGCATAATTGGATCTTTTTTAAATGAAACTTGTTTGCAAAAACCCAAACAAAACCAAAAAAACAAAAGCCCGAGTGAAAACCGCGGCGATCTGCATGGTTATAAAGGGTTCAAACATATCCGAAAAGTAAGTGACCTGCATAAGTACATCAATAGGTTAAGTGCAAATAAGATGAGAAGTGCTTCTGAAAGCTGTACATTCCCTATGTGGTCTCTTGGGTTGTTTCTCAATAGCGAGATTTTTTTGTAGCCTCAGGGATTTTAGGTTTTCTGTCTGCTTTCATAACTTTTTCCCTCACAGTTGTTATACAAGGTGAGGCTTTTGTACCATGCCTGTGTACCTGTAGCGATGCTTTTAAAGGAAATAGACGAACAGTTTGTAATTTGTGCTGTTTGACTTGTGTAATTATGGCTACTGTGGAAGGGAAATATGTATTGCAGTTATATTTCTGGTCATCGAATAGATCATCACTAAATATGTCAGAATGTTCAAAGATTGTTTGTGTATGTGTTTGTGTATGCTTAAAAATCGACTAAGTTACCTAAGCTGTTACTTCTTAAATCAGAGAGGCAACTAGCTTTTTGATGTGTATGTACCCCCCCGTTTGATGGAGGATGAAGATGACTGAAGTAATTTAAAGTACCAGCAATTTTTAGAGTGGATTTGTAGCTTCTGTGTAAACCCCATCCCCTCCTAAGCGAGTGGCTGGCTTGCAATATTGCAGTTTTGGATCGGGCAGGTTTCGAAGTGTTTTGTGAAATCAGATGCTGCTGGTGTTTCGGATGCTGCGAGGGAAAGTTGTGGAGGGAAGGCAGCTGGAGCTGGAAGTTGCCGGGCGGGGAAGGGGAAGGGGAAGGGGAGCAGCCCTCGGAGGGGCGAGCGGGCAGAAGTGCAAAGTCTGCGTGCAGCCCCAGCCCTGCCCCGGCTCTCCCCCCTCGCCCAAGGCTGCTTTAGTTATGATGTCATTCTGATAGTGGAGAGCAAATGTCTCCTGATTCTACCATTAAACGCCTGGCTGATTTGCCTGATAATGATAGCATTGACGTCCTGCTCCTTGACAAATGCAAGCCCTACGAGCCCTATGAATTAACTTTTTTCCCATAGCTGGGAGCCAGCTAGCTTTACGACTCATGAATGTAGCAGCACTTCTTTGACAGATTACTTTGAACCTCCTCAATTCTGCAGCAAACCCCCTCCTCTAGACACCCCTTCTGTTAGGCTGCTAGCAGACCCTTGGACAGTTTGGGCCTGATTTGCAGGGCTGCTGAGCATTCATCACTTCCACTGACTTCAGATGGAGTTGTGGGTGCTCAGCAGCTTTGAAAATCAGGCCCTGTGTTCAGTCAACAGATGATGCATTTTTTTGGTTTGTTTGGTTTTTATTATTTTTTTTTGTTGTTGCTTTTTAAGTTAGACAGTTAAAGAGGGCTCTATGATTTCTAGTCATTATAAAAATATTTGTAAATAGCTTGAGTTGTTTGTCCTAGTCTGGTCTGTTTTACCCTTTCTGTTATCCTTTTTTTTAAAATTTTATTTTCAATTAATCTTCTAGTGGATGTGCTGTTAATCTTCATAAGAAAAGGATCATAAATGAGTTGTTTAAAGTTTTCAGAATGTTGTAGAAGAAAAATGTTTCCAGTTTGGTACCAAGTGCTGAGAGATTCGATTGCTGTTTCAGAACGTGCACTAGAAGAGAGTCTCGGTACAGTTGCTAAACCCTGCGACTGGGTGCACTTTCTCATGTCTGCTCTGCCTTCAGATTTTGCTCCTGACTCTGAATTTCTATCCCTGCAGGTAAATGAGATTTAATATGATGGGGTTTTTAAAGTGCCAGTGACTTAAACTTTGTTTTTGTGTGCTGTTACGATGATGACAATTAACAACTGCAGATGTAAGAAAGGTCAGCCTCTCTGTTACTTTTGCAGGGAATGAACATGAAGTATTTGCAGGCTAAAGCTGTGTTTTGCAAATGATTTCCTGAAGATACAAGTTGCTGTGATGGAAACACTGTATTAAAACTCTTTTGATAAATTGACTATGTCTTTATTAATGGAAAAGAAGGAAAAAGATTCGTTCTACGGGCTTTTTGACTTCTGAACATATTTAAGCTCTAATACTCAGCAAGTTGTCTGGCACTGTCTTCACTGTAGACTTTTATATAATGAAGAGGCTGATTGTCATATTTTTGTCCATGCCAGAGGCCAATAACCCAACCCATTCATTATCAGAAGAGAGTAGCCTGTAAGTTGCAACATCAGTACCACTGTTTTGCTTGCAGCAATGAAGACAGTGCTGAGATCAGAAATTGTGATCTTCAGTACAGAAAGCTGACACATTAGGTTGTTTACCCACCATGGAGCCTTAGGTGACCAAAGAGATTTGCTTTAGAACAGATGTAGAAAATCCACTAGTCCATTAAAATGGGCTGTGCTTATTCCCTGGGAAGCACAAGTTTCATCAAGTGTAGGGAAATCAGTAAGAAGTAATTTTTCCAAATGTTGATTTTTGCTTAAAGTTGACTTTGAATTGCACAGGTGTTTTTAGAGTGCCTTGACTGAAAAAAAAAAAAAAGAGACATGATTTATATGAATTTTATGAAAATGGAAACTAAAGCCATAGATAGATTTATTTTTATAGTTTGAGTTTGTGGACAAATAAAGAATTTTAATCTTCTGATTTAGTGTACTTTAATAAGATTGTAAGCAAATCTAAATTTTAATCTCTGAATTTCTCTCAGATACCTGAAGAGATGTATATCGGCTCTTCACAATGCTGGAAACAGTATGATCTTGAAAAACTATTTTCTGTCCTCCCTTTCATACCTTGCATTTCCCTCAGTTGCAAGCAATTTGGATTCAGGGAAAGACAACAAAGATGAAAAAATAGAATACATACTCTTTCTTTTATAGAAACATGAATAAACTTATTTCTGGCAACTGTAGATGGAAATCCGAATTTCTCTAGTGAAGAAACTCCAGGCACAGATATTTGTGGAAGAGGGAAAAAAAAAAAAGGATGAGCTACTGAAAGCAAATATGTAAAAGTAAAATAATTCTAGATGCTTAACTGGCTGATCTCAGGGTTATTGTACAGCTGTGTGGTTCTGGCTTCCAGTTGTGTGGCCGAGTCTGGAGTATGAACTTTGTGGGACCAAGGCAGTGATCAGGATCTGCCCTTGGCTGGAGACAAGAGAGAATCGCAGTGATCCGATAGATGTGGAACGGGAAACAAGCGGGGAGCCTCTGCCCAAACCTGCGTGGATCACCGTAACTGATGTGACATTTTCACTCATATTGGCTGGTTAAGCAGCAGAGCCAAGCACTGAGGGAGAGATTTGAAGCATCTTTTCAGGGGCAGCAGAGATCCAGATCAGGAAAGAGGCAGGGGAATAGGGTAGTGAAGGAGGATTTGGGTTGCCTCTGCCTAACTGCACCAAAGCTGTCACTGAATATGCTCCCAGAGGTAGGATTCTCCCAGTATTCTGAATTTGGCACCTTTCCCTTAAATTTAAATTTGCTCTAATTTTCAGGTGCATCTTACTAGCTAACCAGATGCATCAAAAAGGCAAAAGAATTATAGAGGAGTAATTATAATTAGCCTGGTTGTCTGTGTTTTTTAAAAATTGTAAGACGGGTCCTTGAAAGTATTTTGAAGTCACTGTTTTTTACAGTTCTTAATCTAAATACTCCATGTGAGATTGTTTTCTAAAGAGATGGGTTCATCGGGTCAAGTTGAACTATATTAAAGACAAACAATTTTGTTATAATCTGACTGTCTTTTAAACACAGATGAGGAAAACAGAACTAAAATAGCCACAGGAGCCTCAATATCTGATCTTTCCTCCATTGTGCATTGCAGTATTTGAGACTCACATAACCAAAAGCACAATTAGGTAATTCCTTACGAGTATTTTACCACATGATGAAAAAAGCAGCGCAGCCGATCCTGGTAGGACATTAGCAGACAGATCTGCAGGTAGCAGTGCCTGAAAATAATGATGATGGCTTCATTCCCATGGCATGGGGCAAGCAACAGAGCTTCTTTGAACCAGCAGCTCATTTTGCTTGCATGAGTGTTGAACTGTCCAGCTGCAGGAATCTGGGGCTCCGGAGGGAGGGAGTGCTTGCCAGGAGGGTGGGAGCTGGTGGAGATTAGGCAGGGGTTATCCCAGGGGGGTACCACAGTGCCAGGGAAAGGCTGCTTGGGAAAATTTGGCCCTGTGTCAGTTTTGTGAAGAGGAGAAGCCAGAAAGGGAAAGAAAAAGGAGAGTATGAGCTGACTTTCACTCCCAAGAGGGGTGCAGGGGAGGTTGGTGGCAGGAACCACTACAGGACCACCTGTGGCCACTACTCTGCCTTGGGACAGCCTGGGATGTCCTGGGGAGTGTTCCTGCTCATCATCCTTAGGAGGGGTCAGGGTGCTGTGGTGCAGAGGGGTACGTGGCTGTTCTGATTCTTCCCATTATGATAAGCTTGTTTCAGCCTTTATGTGAATTTTGATATGGTTTTGCCTTTTTTTTTTTCTTCTCAGTAAGTGCTATTAGAAACTTTTCCTACTTTTTTATGCCTTTGGGATATTCTGCCACAGTCACCGTGGTTCTTTGTGAGGAGGATGGGACCCTATTGAGCTCATCAATGCTACAGAGGGGTTGCTATCAAGTACCACAGCCTACTCGGTCACAACAGGGTTATGTGTTGTACTTCCTTCATAGTAGATCTGGGAATTAGCCCTGGTAACCCATGTCATAGCACTCTGCTAGGTTGCCAGCCTGGCATTAAATTTATTTTTTCAAATGATGGCATGCAGTATGAATGTTGTTTTATTTCACTCTCATCAGCTGGCCGACATAGATTTTGCAAGCATTATTACCATCAATCTCTTCATTGGAATACCAATGGTAGACACAGATGTAGATGGGTCTCTTTAATCAAAAATTTAGAGAAACATGGGTAAATAGGAAATTCAGGTAGAATAACTCCATGCTAAGTACATGTGGAATAAATTATCAGCAAGGGAAGGATAAATGAGTTCAAGGGAAGCCTAGGTTTGTTTCTTGAGAAAGAGCATGTGAGAGCTTGGGTGAAGAAAGCAAAGAGGTGTAAAATCAGGTTTCTATTAACAAATGCTAACGTGGTGGGCTAGATGTTCATCTCCTAACATTTATTTTGATAGCTCTGTATGGATGAGCTACGTTTAATTTTTATGTGTGTTTCCTAACACTTGTTCCCTAGATCTTGTTTCTTCAGCGGTCCACTGAAATCTTAAAACATGGGATAGTGCAGCATTTTAGTTTTGGAAACAGTTTTACTCAGGGGAACGATGTGACAGTGAAGTGTTGATCAAGTGAATTAGGGAGAAACCTTTTCTTCTCTGACATTAGTTTGTAATTGACAGGAGAAGTAGAAACTGCTTTCTAGTCTAGTGGCCAAGGATTTTTGATAGATGTGTGCCCTAGTTCAATCACATCAAAATATGATATCATATTTTGAAAAAAACTCACTCACATATACATGTATTTATTTATTTATTTATTTTAAAAATAATTTTATTTCTCCAAGGTTTGCACGAACACTGAGTTCCAGTCTATACCAGGACTTCTGAGGTTATTGAATGCTGAGGGTTGACTCAATGTTGGAAAGCAGCACGAGTTTTGAAATTGCTGCTTCAAAGTAACTTTTACCTTCATTTTGTTGGAATACATCCTGCATTTTCAGGAAAATTATGAATCTCTCTTCTCACAGAAAATTGCATAAAGTTTAGCAAAATTTTTATTGATTTTGATGTGATTTCCAGGATCCAATTCTGCTTTTGTTATTTCAGTCTGGGTATGACTGAGTCAGTGGATAAAATTTCCTTTCCTTACCTGGTGAAATGCACGTGATTCTTAATTTCACTGTAAGTACAATGTGCAGCTCCACTGTTTCCTGATCAAACTTTTTCTCCTTTCATCATCTCACATACAAAAATGAATCCAACTTTTTAAGTTTAAAAAATTTCAAAGATTACAGGCAACCCAAAACTGAATTGTGCAATGAAATTGCTATTTATTACCTTTCTAAAGTAACTGCTCTTCATTGATTCATTGAGATTTTGCCATAGGAGTATCATTCCTCCTAGGGCTAATAAAATAACTAGGAGAAGTTAACCCAGTATCATTATTAGTACCATAATACAGACTGAACAACCTCCACTGCTCTAGCTACTTCCCTCCTTTGGATTTTACCATAAAATGCCTCTTAAAATAGCTCGGCTATTTTGAAATATTCTTTACTGTTTTAAAGATCAAGCATTCAAGCATCTTTTTTTTTTCCCTTGAACACACAAAGCTATATGCCTGTGCCTGCATAAATGGACATGCTATGAGATAAATGAGCAATAGGAAACCCAAAACAACTTCTGGATTAGAATTTCAGTCTTTTGTTTGGTTGGTAGTATCTTTGGCATGATAGGGGCTTTCCAAATATAGGAGTACAGTTTCTGGCCAGAACTAGCTGCCATTTTCTTATTGCAGTTGAAAAATGCCAGTTCATTAGTTTGCATCAACATGCTGCATCTTTGAAGGATTTCTCAGGTCCACAATTGAATTTCTGCTCAAAATGAAAGAGTTGCATCTCTGCACTTCATTATGAACTGGTGATTATGGAATGCACCTGGGTCACTGGAGAGCTGGATTCAGATCGTTCCTCTCTATCTGATTTAACTCAGCTTTTTCAAATCAAGTTTCTCACTCATCCCAGGTGAGTGCTTTAAAAACACACTTTGGCTCTTCTTTTTAAGTTCCTGCTTCAGGCTATTCCAATTTGAATAATCATTTAATTATTCAGTGGGTCAGAAGAGAGCTGACTCTTGGCTTGGGCGCTCCAGTGTGATGTGAGAGACTGAACCCAACTGGTTCCTGTTGCAGAGTCCTGCAGCCTGCACTCCTGAGGATGACGTGGTGAGAGCAGTCTCATATTCTTACTGTTGTCTTGCTGGCTTTTCCTTTTGAAAAATTGCAAAAGGTTAGTCCCAGAGGAGGGCAAAAGGAAATTCTAAAATCTTCAAAGAATTTGTGATACTGAAAAATTCTTTCTTGCATAATTCACAATTCAGCTGTTATAAAAGTAGTTGGTGATGGAGTGCATCTTTATAATCCAAAAATTTTCATCTCAAAATGGAGTTTTGTTGCCATTATTTTTGTTGGGTGGGTTGTGTGTTTGAGCTCAATATTCTTACATGCTCCTGAGCTCTGAGAGAGTAGCTCTAGGAGGTGTGATGGGTGAAACATTAACCCTTTCTCCTGGTACCTTGGACCTTGTGCAGCACAGAGCTTGCTGTGGATGGCTCTCTGGGAGTGCTGGGAGGAGGAAAGAAATGCTGTGTAAATGCCAACAAATGCCTGAGAGATGCAAGGGATACTGCACTTGTTCCTTCTCTCAGGATGAACCTCCTCTGAGGTGGAGAAAGTCTGTGAAACTGGCAGATTTCTCTGTCAGGATCTCTTAAAAAGCAGAGAAGAAATGTCTTAATCTGTAGAAGGGGAATCCACACAGGGAGGAAATCCTTCTTTTCTTAGAGATAGAAATACTCATTTTGATAGCTTCTGTTTGCTCTGTCTTTCATTCTTAACTTGTCTGGCAGCACAACTCTGGCAGGATCCATGCTGTATTGGTTGGTTCCCCTCCTGGCTGCTCTGCAACAGTGATGGATGGGAGCCAAGGGAATAAATATAGCTCTGAGTTCCAGTAGTAACCCCCTGCCACACTTCTACACAGAAACTGGGAGGTCACGGGGGGAGAGGGGATGGCTCAGGTCTGGCTTCAGCACAGAGGGAGTTTCTGAGCTCCCCGAGGAAGGGGAAAGGTGCTGCAGAAACCCACTCCTGCCTTTGTTCCCATGCAGAACTGAAGGGATCTGTAGATCTATTTTAAAAGCATCACCATTGGCTGTGCAGTTTCCATGTGAGTTTATTAAATGTGGACATTTTTTTATATGTAAAAATAACTTCACCATTTTGTTATTTCCTTTTACGTATTTCACTTTGGTTGGAAAAATGAAATCAATCTAGTCAGCTTTTCATCAGTTTCTCTTTGGCTGTCATGCAGTTGCACAATGCTGCAGTGCTTGGCTAGCAAAAATGTTTACAACGAAAAATTGTTTTCAATGGGATTAAAAAAAGAACCATGGAAACATTTTTATTGGTCTTCAATTTTTGTGTGATTTGGATTTTTACAAGACCTAAATTACATCAATGGTGTGGCTCTGATTTGATTTTAAGATTTTACTCTATTTTTATATATACTTGCAAGGTACAGACAAGATACTGCTACTATCCTCTGTCACAAAGTACAAAAAATTCTAGCTTATTTCTTTGCAGCTGATTCAAAGTCCTTGGAAATCATGAGCATCTTGAGTTGACTCTCAAGAGTTTGGGGTCACACCTTCCACCTGTGTGTAGATACCTGTTGTAAGTTGGTTTAAGCAGTCTTCATCATTTAGAACAGCTCTGAGTTGATTTCTGATCTATCAATGCTGCGAGATTGCTACAGCTGAGGTGAATCTGGGGATATGTCTGCAACCCTTAAATACCTTTATTGCAGCTGGCACCTATAGAAATCTCACATATGGAGAATATATGAAGTCAGATCCTTGGAAGGTTAACTGTAATAAAATCTTAGGAGTAAAATATTGACTGACAGTTACCCTTTGCATCAAAACTCTTAAATTATTTAAAAAAATGTGCGTGTGATGAGTGTTGAGTTAGTTTGGATTTTAATTTATTTTGCTTTACAGTTTAAGTCGCAAAAGGCTCTTCTAGGGATGGCGTGAATTTGTGGATATTTTCTGAATTTGTGGACTGGGGCAGTCTGGGGAGGCACTGCACCTCTCCAGGGCTGCTGCCACTAAAAACAGGGAGGAATTACACCCTGAGCTGTTTCTTACACTGCCTTTGTACCTTCATCCAGTGTCCCTCAGCAGCCACCATGAACCTACCTTTGGAGTGAGGAATGGGGCCCCTTGGGTACCCTTTGGAAAGGGAAAACCTTTCTCTTAGAGAAACAGGAATTTCATAGGGCCCAAGCTTGCAGATAAAAACTCTTCCAGTGTTTTTATGATCAACATTCACCACTGAGTTCACTAATTGAAGACCTTAATGAATGTTGTAATGATCAGGTCTGTTATTGTCACTGATTCAGTATCTTGTTTTCAGGTGTGAGCTGGCTGACTCAAATTTAGTTTTCTCTCTTTCAAGTGAAATCATCATCACGCAAGCAAAGAAAAAATCACCACAACCCCCCCTGCTCTATAAATATAATATATCACAGCCTCTTTCAAACACCAACTGTTGATTGGCTACTACCCATGTCATGATACTAAATCATTGACTTCAGGCTATTAACCTTTTGCTTACTGAATACAACTTCTGCAGTGAGCTCACATCCACCATCTAGTAAGCCAGAACTTGCATTTGATGAGATAACTGCTGTGGAATGGAACAAATTAACATGCAGACTTTTTCTGTGATATTGGGAAAGGTATTGAAATTTACAATTTACAAATAACACCAGCTGGATTTGAAAATGGTTTACACATGTATAATCTGTAATGTAACACAACTTTCATTCTCCTGCTCTGTAGCTGGTATAAAGATCTAAAAGCAGATTTGATGCCTCTGTAAAAATAGTCTGGCTAGTCTATGTTCTTCAACTGCATGACACTTATTCATGTACCTTTTTTAGAAGAAAACATCTCTTTTCAGAATATGTTGATGTTTTTAACCATATGAGGACTATTTTTATGGGTGTGTTTTGCTTTGATGAGATTTTCTGTTGGGAGATTGGGTTTTTGAAGATGTGATTAATGAATTTAAGTCAAACAAAATGCTACCTGTTGGATTGCAAAAACCTTTTCTTTTTTGTTTCTCCTCCTTTATTAACATAGATTTACAAATAGGTCTTCAGAAAAATTTTATTGTTACTTGTTGTTATGACACATCATATATCTTTTGCTAATTGTGCATTCTTTTCTTGGCTTTAATTATATTGTGGAGCAAATGTTTTGTCATTTAAAAAATAGCATGGCACAATTCCATCATTTCTGAATTAATAATGAAAATACCCTTGAAGACCCCATCACTTTTTTCTCCCTTTAAGATGCCAATAATCTCTGCCCCTTTTTCTCTGGGGCTGGTGGTGGAGCTGAGCACAATAAGGAAAGCAGAGCTAAGTGGAGCAGGGGCAGTGGCTTCCAGCATGCTCCCAGCTCTGTGTGCAGCTGGCAGGGCAGGAGCTCTTGGGGCGGCGTCTCTGGGTCAGCCACAATGCAAGAGAAGCACGACAGGAGAAGCTGGGCTGGCAGGTAGAGGGAGAGGTGTTGCACGTGTCTTTCATACTCGATTTGAAGATTTTTCCTCCTTTGCGTAATTTCTTCAAATTGGAAATTGGTGGAACAAAAAAGGGAGGAGCAGGGAAGTGTCTTGAACACTTTCCATTCTCTGTTCAGATGTGTGTGTGGTTTTTTAACAGAATTATCCAGAAAGCATCTGTGAACAATGGAAGTTCTGCTCATTAAACTGAAAGTTCTGCCAGGCTTGGAAGCCATTTGTACCTTGTTCTGCTTCCCATGTGCACCTGCTGGGTGTAGAATTTAGTCCTGTCCAGTTACTTGCATTTAGGATTTGCCCTTCCTTAAGATCAGCATTTAGTACTAGGGCAGCTTTTATATATTGACTAAGGATCATTTTTTCCTATAGAAAGAAGAGAGTTTAACAGCAATGTACAATCAATATGCAAAAGCCTACTAAGATAATTTGTATTCAAATGTGCACAACATTAATTCTAAACAATCTTAAGCCCTTATTTTGTCCAATGATTGCTGGACATCTAAGTCAAGAAGGCTCTTCTAACTTATTAGTTTATTATCAACAATATTGCCAACACTTAAACTCTTCAATTAGGTAACCCAGTTACCTATTATTCTATTAGGGTTTGCTGCACTCTGAATAAAGTCCATACTGAAACATTTCTTGCCTTAGCACAGGTGGCCCATCCTTCTATGAGCAGGTGTATGTGGAGTTTGTAAAGTGTACAAGGAGAATGTAAATAACTTAGTATTTTATAAGATGTTTGCATGCCTGTCTTACAACTGCATGATATGAAGACACCTATAAAAGGTATAAATATAAATAGGTACAAACTTGTCTTTGAGAAAGTGATATGACAAGAGTAAGAATACTTTAGAATGGTCACATATTTTTGTTATTTAATAATACTTTTTAATACTTTATACTTTTTTTTTAATTTAATACTTTTCCCCCTTTCTTTACATGCTTAATTTTTCTCAGGAAGGCTGTATGTTAACAAAATTTTCTGTAGCCTATAGGAATTCTTTTGTTTGTGGGGAGGATTGTATGTACCTTCAGCTGTGAATAATTTGTGGATATAATTTGTTTCATGAGTTCTCTTTCGGATTTTATAAAAAAGATATTCACACACATGTAAGGACTGTCAGTTAAAGCTGTTCAGTGCCAAACCTTTCTGGTACAGTGCTGTGAATCCTCCTGTCCTGCTTCAGCTGATCTCATACTGAGCATTTCTGGAATAGCATTTGATCCTGACTTAGTGTGGAAGCAGTGGCATTGCAATGTGTTTTAGTTGTTTTGGCTAATGCTGGGTGTCAGGTGCTAAAGCATTTCTGTGCTGAATTGGGTCTTCTGCAGTTAGAAAAAGTCTAAGTAGTGAGAAATCCTGGACACAATTCAGTTAGGTATTACAGTGTTTTGAAAATCTGCAATAAGCCATATTACCTTCTTGTTTTTTAAAACTTTTTTATCTCTGTTGTTCCCATCAATAATCTGTGATTTCAAAAATCATGTGTGGTCTCATAATTGTTTCTTAAATTGGCTGGAATTCCTTTAAAAATGTGGTTCAAAGGAAGAGTTGCTTTTCATACTTTAGAATAGCTGTGGTCTTGAATTACATTTAGAAAAAGATGTATTAAATATAAACAAATACAGTGTTCATGTAAATGTTAATTAAGCTCACATCACAGAACTCTGCTTTTTTTGTGAAGAGCAGGAAAATTCTTCTCATTTTCTCGTTCTTTCCACCAAGGCTTGTCTGGCATCATTCCAGCACCACCTTCCCACAGCAGGATGACTTCAGACACCCCAGGGGACGGGGCTGTTCCCTTGCCAGGGCCACTCCTGGCTCTGAGCTGCTGGGACTCTGGAGCAGCTCCTGCCAGGGGCCCTGGCTGAGCCCTGGCCAGCTGCAGATGAGGAAAGGTGAAGGCAGGGGGCTTGGAAGGAGTTTTATACCTCCACAGCCAGGTGATGGAGGCAGGAAATGCACGTGGGGAGTGGCCGGGACAGCCAGGAGCTGGAGTGGCACTGCTCATTCCCCTGTCAGAGCTGGAGCATCAGGGATGCAGGGGCTGCAGACCATGGGAGCTCCAGCTTGGAGGCCCAGCTGAGGAAGAGGAAGATGAAGAAAGAACGAGATAAGTTTTTATTTTGTCCCAGGACAATGCTGTCCTCTATGCATTCAGATCAGAGCAGCCCACAGCCATACAAAATAGCTCTTACACTCTCACAGGTTGTTCTGTTGAACTAATATTTGCTGTTTCAATTTTCTTTGCAGACCTTGATAGCAAAATCACTGCTCTTTCCCTTCTCATTGGAACTCCCGGTAAAATAAGAGATCTGTTCCAAATATTGAGGAATTAAACCTAACAGAATGAAAAATTAACATGCTAAATATCAAAAGTAGCGATATAAACAAGGTGCTATGTCATTTTGCTTGCCAAAGACTGAGCCCTCTTTTGTCCAAAACCAGATTATGTTCTTCATCTCTCTAATGGAACTATTAGAGAATTCATATTGGAAGCCAGGACCTTATTTGTGATGCTGCTTCTCCTTTGGGGCTGATATTGAAGCACAGGCCCAGTATAAAACTTCAGAAAGAAGGCAAATATGAGATAGTTTTAGCCCAGGATTAGCAGCTAGGACTCTTGAGTGTCATCTGGACATTGATTATTTGTCAGATAATGCAATTACATTTAATGGAGGGCACTGCTCAGGAGTTACAGAGTTTAAGTAGCACGTTTGGGTTTTATGCACTGCACCATGTTCGCAGTCACAGCGGGAACATGAGTGACATTTGACACTACTGCTCCAAAGCAGCTGCACGCCACTGAAAATACTGAAAACCCCTCAAAATGCCTGTCCTGCTCTCCTTGCTCCCAAGCCTTGTTTGTGCTGTCCCTGAGAGGCGGGGGCTGCCCCAGAGTGGTGTTGGAGGATGCTGTCACACGTTGTGTGCCTGTCAGGGAGCTGACACACTGGCTATTGACTGTGACATGTCACTTACATGAAGCCATGCAGGGCTGCTGCAGCTTGGGGCACTGCACAGGTTGGGGAGGCAGCAATTGCAGTCTGTTTGCCTCTGTGTGACAGACACACCAAGAGGCATGAGAGTCTGAGCAAGGCCTCACATTTCAGGGTTTCTGCATTCCTGTTAACAGAGGAAGAAAAGAATGATGTGCCTAAGATGGTTTGAAATAAAACAGAGAAGAATCCTGTCCCTGTCCTCACGTGAACCCTGGTAATAAAAGGGAGGACTCCACCATTTCTTATTGCAGTGGATAAGGAGTAATTAAATAAAATTCTTGCTTCTGTTTTCCTTATTGGCCTTAAAGTCTAAGAATAAATCTTGGCTCCGTTGAATAATGGGGACTTTTCCCACCGAGTTCACTGGAACCAAGATTTTCTCTTAGAAATAATTGTCAGCTTTCCTCCTCCCATGGTCAGGGTCCCATGAACATTTGTGTTCCTGAGTCATTCCAGTGATCCTGAGAAAACTCTCCCTCTCAAAAAGCCTAAGGCTGGTAGGCTGACATGTGGTTTTCTTCCATGGCAACACCTGTGATCTTCTCTGACCCAAAAAAATGCCCCCGAATCTGAGGTGATCAGACAAGCCCTAGGACATCCTCTGGTGCTCTTCTAGGCAGAGCTGCTGTCAGGTCTGGCTTGGCCATACCTGGATTTGAGTAGGGTTCCTCAGGTTGTCACCTGCAGACAGAAGAGCTCCTGACTCTGCACAGTAGAATACAGAGAAGCCCTGCTGACCAAAGACTCTGTACCACAGTGGAAATGCTCCATCTCACAGAAATGAAAACATGATTAAGTATCTGAACTTGGTTTATTCATGACAAGCCAGTATTTAGCTCAAACCTTTGAGTATCAAAGGGATGGCCTTGACTTCAGTGACACTGAAATTGCCAAAAACTGCATTTGCATGTTCCATGCTGGAAGGGCCTTCTGAAACTGTGCCTCAGTTTGCATGGCTGAGTTAAGGTGTTCCAAGAATAGCTGCCTTAGATGGGGAATCTACACCTTTTATCTGAACTTCTCCTTTTATTTAAACAAACACACCCAAACCCTCAGGTAAGGCTGAGCTTCCAAAACAGTGCTAAGAGTTTCAGCTGGAATTACACAGAGGGCTCCAGCTGGTAACTGTATTTTGAGTCTGAGCAATCCTAGTTTGACTGTTACTGATTGTACAAGCAGCAGTAACAGATTTCAGCAGAAACCAAAAGGGAGAGATGAAAGTCCTAACACAGCTTCTTTCCCACATGCCTCAGAAATCCCAGACTGTGTCTTGTCCCATCTGTACAACTGAGAATTTTTTCTTTTAATGGGAAATTAAACAGCACAATCAACCTAAAGAACTGAAGTCTACAAAATGTAGATGGGTATTTGTATGTTTAAGTTCTGGGAGAATTTTGGTAATTATGTGCATAGTTTTGAAATCCTGAGGATGTCCAGCAGTGGCAGAGCGTGTGGATGAGCACTGCTGTGGCGCATGCAGATAATTCATATTTTCATAGGACTTGATAGTCAGCATGGGAGTAATCTCAGACTTGGCTAATGAAAGTGGCTGCACCTGGTTGAGATGCTGCTGGAAGCTTTTCTCTGTCAAAGATACTTATGTGTGGGTGCTTCCTACTTTATCAACCTCGTCCCTTCCTTATGCCCTTAGGCTCAGTTGTGTTAAGGAACTGAAACACTTGAGATCATCACTGTTTTGGCAAAAGCTGGCTCTGCATAAATGTGAATGTCTCTGAAGGCTGCTCTTGCATGCAAAGTTATTTGGTTATTTGAAAATGTTTTTTAATCTGGTAGCTGAATCATTGCCTTTGTAAGCTGTAGCTTAAGTTCTGTGTAGGTTTTATCAATAAGAGCATGACTTTACATTTTCCTTCTCAGCTCTGCCTACATTCAGAGGGCTTCCATATTGATAGATAATTTGGATGTTGATTTCGTGACAGTTGCCCCTTGGTGGAAAGGTTCTAAAATCAGTGTGACCTGCAGGAACACCAGGCACCCCGTGCAAATGGAAATGTGCCGTCCTCAGCTGTCAGTGCAGTTTGCAGAGAAATGAGCACATGACAGCAATTTGAATGTTGAACCTTCTTTAATTCAACACATCATTTGGTTTCAAAATAGTTAAGTAAATTGTATTTAAATAATTGTAAACATTCCAAATAGTCATCCAAAACAAATTGTACTTTGCATAATCGTAACTTAGGAACAAAATATTGCAATATAAATCAAGGAAGAGTGAAAAAAAATTGGTAAACAAAGAAAGTATGTTTAAATTTGTTCACATACTTATCCTTTGTAGATATTTTCCTTTTTTTTTTTGGTGGTTATTTAAGGTATTGTGTAAAATTTCAGACTAGTGTGGGTTAAAAATACTTAATATCTTTTTATTGCTCTCTATTCCTTTGAATATTTATTTTCTGAAACTTGAAAGCTGTGTGCGGTATGACTTTTGCAGTGCAAAAGGCTTTTCATTCCATAAAGTGCCTAGAAATTTGTTATGTGATCAGTTATATAAATAGGCTTATTGTTTAGAATGTGTCTAAAATGAAGCCTGTCCTTTAGCCATTTTTTTCCCTCTTATTAATTTTTTAAAGACACATATTTCAAACCCAAACAAACCAATTCCAAAGGGTTTAATTTTCTTCTGTTTCTCCCAATTTGTACATTATGTTCTAACAATTTAACTCCAGTTTGGCTAGTGGGGAGTCTTTCATTAGAAAGCATGCTGTAGCAAAACATGTATTTTTTGTTAAGAAATAGTGAATGATATAAGAATTGTAAAGGACATCTACAGCATAATGACAGTTATGTGTTTTTCAAAGGAAAATGCAAACAATAGGTAGAAGAAAGTAAAATCAATAAAAGGACATTGTATGAATATATCTGGTCCATTAGTTACAGAGAGATCTATTCTGTTCAATCTGAAATCACATTCAGCTTATGAGGTGGATAAATAAAAATGTTAGGTCCCAGTTATGTAGTTCTTTCTCCTTTTGAACTTAATGGCAACTTTGGATGAAATGGGACATCAGGATTAAAGCCCAAATTAGTCATTGTGCAGCATGATTTTCATCACCCTCACTTCCAGACAGGTTATTTCCATCATGTAAAACCACTGAGGAATGTTTTTGTTGTATGCTTAGCTACATTTCCTGTGCTGCAGAGGGGAAAAAAGAAAAGTCAGGAGCAGAGCATTCTTCAGCTATGTGCACCTGTTCAGTTTATACCTGAAGGTGTCTGCTGGAAGTTTGGTTATCTAACTTCAGTCCTGCCTTCCTCCTTTTAAAACCATGGTGGTGTTTGGGTAGAAAGGTGCCATGAGAGGTTCCAGGTCTGCTGTTCCCCCAAACCTAAAAATCTACTAGGGACAACTGATTTCCTCCCTAGGATTTCTGATCCCTGTGTGCCAATTGTTGGCTGATTAAGGTCAATGATAGCACTTATTCAGTACTTTTATCGACTTGGATCATGTGATAGAAGCGATTGATTTAAGCACAGGATTGCTAATTTTCTATTGTAGCCATTTCTTCTACAGAGCCAGGTTTTACATTATCAGGAGTTATTTATTCTGTATTTAAAAGCAATCCATTTTTTCCCTTACAGGTAGGAGTGCCATTGCATACATTCAGAATTACATATTTCACTTGTGGGAGATGTTTTTGCCAATGTTGGATGTACCCTTTGTTTCCAGAGATCTTTGGATAGGCTGGGATTTCAAATAGCAGATAATAACATGCAGTGTGTATTATTGATGTTGTCTTAATTGTCTTATTGACAACTCACTTGCACTTGAAGAGGCATGCTAATATCAGACATTTTATGAGATTGCATATATTTTCATGACTGGGAGCCATAGCCACAAAATGATTTCAAAAACATGCAAGTATTACTCATTAAAACATGCAGAATTTTAAAAATGCATTTTTGGATCCACATTCGGTATCACCACTGTTTGGTTTTGTTAACCTAGTCTCTCTCTTTCCTTTACCAGTCCCTAATTAAGCTACTCATCGATATTTAGCATGGAATTGGCTCCCAAGCAAAGTGCCATGCACCACTACCATCACCTGAAAAAAAGAGCTTATAGGAATAGCAAATTATATGCCTGCAAGATACAAGAAGATGGTCATATAAAGGGAAAACACAAGCTATTTTCTTCTCCAGTGGCAAGGAGGGGATGTTGAAGAGAGCATATATTGCATGAGGCTTAAAATTACAAAAATCTAGTTATAAGTGTACTAATTGTGGTTACTAATTTGCTCCTGGTGAAGTAGGTTCATTAAGATGTTGGAATAGTTTAGTTACTGCTGGTCTCTTCTAAAGACCTGTGAATTAACTTGTGACGTTTCTAAAATTTAAAATCAATAAAGCTACAGTATGTATCAGCATCAGCTGACAGATGTAGACAAGTATTAAGGAAAATCTCTTGCTGAGAATGATTGTAGCCTGAAGTATTCTATATATGAATGATCCAAGCATATTTTATATTTCTCCTTTAGAAAACCTCTAGTTTGGACATCTGGGTCTCTTAATGTGTCTGTCAGGGTGAAAGGACCAGTTGCTGACATCACTTCTGGCAATGGAGATTCCTGGGTGCTGGTTTCCTTTGTTGCTCACAGGGCTCCATCAGGGGCTGTTTGTTTCTACTCCTGTTTGAAATGTGAACCCCTGTATTCCTGTATTGCTGTGAAACAGCACAGGCAGAATTTAATGTAAACCCTGCATGTCCTCTCCACCTTGGACTTTTCTGCTTCATGTTATTGTAGTGGATTTGCTGTAGAACATTCAAAGGAAGGAGATGAGTTTTCAGGTTGACTTACTCCTCCTAGTGTAAAAATCTTTTGTCTTGGAGAAACTTGAGCTTCAGTCCAGCTCTAGTCACTGATACCTTGCAATTTTTTCCTTTTCCTGTAATACTGAAGTGATTGTGAAGAACTGCAAATGAATTCTGCAAAATACTTTTAAAAATTGGCAATTGTTTGCACCTGTCTTCTAGTTCCCTTCAGCATGTATTGCATTACTTTTGCTATTAATCTTTGTCATGCATCTTGAGGCCAAAGAACTTGGAATTCTCTTTTCTAAATGGGCCTCTGTGATCAGGTGTTTCATTAAGGATCTTAGTGACCTTCTAAGTTTTTGCCACATTTATACCACTTGAATTTCACCTCAATAAATCAGAGGAAGGTCTAACTCTTGGTATTTCTGTAAGTGGGCAAATGAAGAAATTTTATATCATATGTAAATTTATAGCATTGAATTGTTTTTATGTGCTGGAGTGCCCTTTTAGATAAATAATATAGATTTGGGGGCAAATTCTGTCTGGTGGAATTGATAACTGATAACATCTGGCTCTAAAGTATCTGAATACAAAGGTTTCATCATTGATCTCTAGGTTCTTGTTCCATATTTTCTTTCCATCCACCTCTTTTTTTTAAATTTTTTTTTATTTTTTTTTTTTTAATTTTTTTCCTTCACAGAGGGAAAAGAGATGTTGTGGGGGGGAACAGGGAATGACAAAGGTTCCCTATAAACCCTAATTGCAGTTCTGGGTGCACAGCATCCACAGAAGTAGTTTCCAGTAGGCAGTGGTGATGAACAGCTCAGAAGTGACCTCTGCATAGAGTTACCCTGCATTTTGAGTGTGTGGATTGGCTCCATCTGAGGATCTTGTGCTTGATTTCTAAAATAGATCAAGTAGTGTATGCCTGGAGCAAAAGGTGTCCATCTGTGAAATATGAGCTTGAATGACCATAATATCATGAGAAAAATGGATGACACCTGAAAATTAAATTTGTTGATAAAGCACTGGACAGAACTTCATTCTTAATTCTTTTTCTGACTTTGTGTGACCTTGAGAAATTCATTGAGAAGTGATTTTTACAGGTGCTGGAGGCCTCTTGATACAAATGAATCTTGGGGTTGCAACTGGGGCACTAATCACCTCTGAAGCTCAGACAGGGCTTGCATATCTGTCTGCCAAGTGGGTAAAAGGATTTCTGCAGCCTTTAAGAAATATTATGGTATTATTGATGAAAAGTATATTAATATGCTTTTGTTTTAATAATTTTCTTGGAAAAATGAAGAGCATCTGGGCTGTCTGAAAGTGTGTAGGTGGAGGAAAGTCTTGTATATTTGCAGGGAGGTAACTCTGGGAGGTGTGAAGGAAATGCCCTTGCAGAAGGCCAGTGGCCCTCCCTGCCCTGCTGCCTGGTGCTGGCAGTGAGACGTGCTGGTTATGGAGGCCATGTGAGCCCAGGTGCTTGAGGTGATCCATTTTCCTCAAAAGATCCTGGTACCCACTGTCACTGGGGTGATGTTGGAGGGTACGCCCTAACCATCACTGAAGTACAGACTGCAAATCTGTCCAGTCTGCAGTTTGTGTGTTGTGCCACCTTCTGTGGCAGTGTGGTCCCAAGATTACTGATGTTTGTGAAAGAAGTATTTTCATCTTTCCTGTGGAGCAGCCTCTCTTCCTCCTTTATCATATTGTTTGACCTTTCTGATGCCTCTGACTCTGGTTCATTCTTTCACAGGACAAGGCCAGAGTGGCCCACACTGTGCTGGACACTGTGCACCAAGGCTTTGTGCTGTGGCAGAAGGGTGCTGTCCATCCTGCTCTCAATGCCTCCTAAACCAATGCCTCAGGCTGTCTTTACTCTGTGTAGGTTACTGAGCTGATGACTCCGGAGGACTGTCAATTGCAGGATCTCTTTCTGTGCTTACGTGCCTTTTCCAAATTCAGTTTTGTTGTACGTGGCTGTTTAGATTGCTTTCCCCAGATGTTAAACCTTCACATTTTTATGTGTTGATACTCATCTGCCACATATTTGCTCACTTGCTCTGCCTGGACTGAAGCACAAATTCCTCACCCCAAGTTTACCCTGCAGCCACAGCCTTTGAACTGAATGGCTCAGTCAGTGATTGCTCCTGTACCAAAGCAGATTTTCTTGACCCTTTGGGAAGTTGTTTGAGTTTCAACCATGCATCTCAAGAAGCCATGAAGTAGTTTTGTCTTTGATACTGTTCCCCAGAGGCGTTTCATATCTTCATTTGACAGTTTTGCTCTTGAAAGTACTCCTGGTTCCTGGTTAAAAATCATGGCTTTGGAAAAGCTGGCAGCAAGAGGGCAAGCTTAACTCTTCACCTGAATGGATTAGCCATGGAAAGCAATTTTCCAGTTGGTTGTATTTTTAGAGAGATACACTTCAGGTTTCCCATGTGGATGGTTTGATGGAAGAGGGCTCTGGTAAAATGATTCAGCCAAGAGGTCAGTTTTCAATTGCTGTAATATCTTTTTTCTTACCTACTTTTAGAGGAGAGAAAACAGGAGTGTAAATTCATAGTATCATCAAATGCCATAAAAAGGTTGAGTGGTCTTTGCCTATTGATCTTTTAGAACTCTGATTCTGAACTTTTTGATTCACAAGCATACTGAAGCAGTTGCTCCAGGTCAAAAGTTTCAGTTTTGTCTGCATGGGACTGAGAACTCTTGGATGGAGAAGGCTGCTGGGAAAGTCTTGGAGGAGAGCATATCAGGCAGTTGGGTATTTGCTAGAAGAGTGAATTTTGATACTTCTCTATTTGGTTGTGGCTCATGTTGCTCTTTATAGCCTCTGTCTATTGGCAAAAGAGCTCACTTGCAATATTTCCCATGCTAGGAGATGATGAGAGGTAGAGTCAATATTACCTGCCAGGACCAGTGGGGCACAACATGCTCCAGTTACATCACCTTCTATTTGTGAATTGTTACCTTGGTTGACATGGATAAGAGAACCAGCACCCTCCAGCACTGAAGCCTTTAGTGTCTATAACTTCAGTAAGAAAGTCTAACTGCTCTAGTTTTAGTTATTGCAGTTGTGTACATTAGGAGACCTTAAGGGGAGACCTTGTTTGTGCCTTTGAAAATAATTTTCTGGTTTATTTGTGTTGTAGAAGTAGCTCAAAGAAATAAAAGTACAGATTTGTTTAAGGTAAACCAAAATGAAATGTTTATGATGATGTGTAACTTCTCTAGTGTTTGCAAGACAGGAATCATTCATACTCCCTCCTGAAAATGGACCACCTAGTCCAGTTCTATTCACTGCATTCCTATAATGTGTTATCCAGTTCTGGTTAATGTTTTTTGAAATTTGAGATATGAAAAATTATTGAGAAAACAAGTAAAAAAAATAAGAGACTTTAAAATATTGTTGTGGGGTCAAAGAGGTGTTTTAATCTCTCCCTTTTTTATTGTTTATCCACACATGCTGTTTCCAGACGATCTCCTCTTCCCCAGACTAGGATGTCTGGGCTTGTAGTTAAAAGTGTGAGACTGTTGGTGGAGGGGTGTCTCCTTACCTTAATTGAACTGAAGTTGCAGGGCTCTTGTAGCACCCACAAAATGATCAGTAGTCCTCTGGCACTTCTGCCAGTGGGACAGACCATGGGGTGATGGGTGTTTTATGCTTAGAGAAGTGCTGACATTTGATTTTTCTGGTAATTCCCATATTGTTATCGAAAAGAAAAGTTGTGGCTACCAAACTTTTAAATTGGCTGGTCTAACCCAGTGGAAAACAAAGACCTTGGTTCCAGAACTGTGCTTGCATCACTAGATGCCTCTGAAAGAACTGATTGACTGGCTGAGTAAAAGATAACTTATCATTCTTACCATTGCATCTCCTGCTGCCTGCTGGGCCTTTGGTAGCACTCCAGAGAGCTGACTTCATCTCCACTGAGGGATCAAGGTTAAAAGCTCAAGAAAGTCAGAAACTTTAGAGTTCATTGACAGGAGTGAAACAGTGAGAAAGGCTGGAAGATGGCAAGAGTTGCTCTTGAGGGTTAGGGAAGAAGAGGGCATGCTGTTGTGAGGCTGTTGTGATGTTTGGCTGCCCCAGAGGTTGTTCAGTTCAGCTTCCATTTGAGAAATCAAAGTTACCCACTCTGTTGAACATTCATGTCATAATTAAGTGTGAGACTGTGACCTTTAGTATTCTAAAAAAGGAAAAATTGTTACCTTAAGGAATTTCCCATACCTTGAACCAGAACAGAATTCATGTCTATGTTCTGGAATTATCTGGGTCCTTGGAGACAGAGATCTTCCTGAAAATTTAGTGCTCAGGGAATCTGCTTCTTTATCAGCTCTAGTGGTTGTTTCTATGGTTAGACAAATTGGTGACCTTTTGGAGAGCATCATGTTATCAAACAGACCAATCAACTCTTTAGCAAATGTAAAAGATTCATCTTCATTTAAGTATCTAAGTGTAGAATGAAATTGAATGTGTGTCTAATGCATAGATTTTGCATTGCATTTGCCAAAGACATCATTTATTTGGTGTGTCTAATTCTTGGAAAAATAATCCTCAGAGACATAGGACTTGATTTCCTGAGCACAGCTATTGTTGCACTTTGTAATGAAAAATAAGTGCTTGGCCCTTCCGGGAATCAAAATGTGGATGATTCAAAATTAGCCTCCAAAATTTTGAGCATTCTAATATGAATGGTTAAAGTATTAAAACTGAGACTATCCAGAGCAGAAAGCAAGGGTCCCCAGTGTTAAAATGCATACAGAGGGACTAACATGCACACACACCACACACAAAATTAATATAAGGGATTAATATTCAGCTGTGATAATACTGGAAAATATGCACTGTGGAAAGTAGGGGAGCATGTCTTCAAAGGTTGGTTAGTGCTTAAGGTGACAGAAAATTAATGCACGTGAATGACAGTTGTTCCTGAGAGAGTCATCAGATGCAACTGTGAAAAGTCTCCTTTCCTTGAATCCCACTTTGGTTGAGGAAGTCGTTATGAATGTTTGATAGAACAAGATGGACAATTGCCCCAGGTAGGTCTGAGGCTTGACCTCTGCCACGAATGGTTGCAAGAAGCCATTTTCCACAGCGCTGTTCCATTTAATTTCTTTGCAGGATGACACTGGAATGGCTAAATCTTCATTTCCTTTGTCTTGCAGCCCTTTAGCTCTGTTGCTAGACCTAAGGAGATTAGGGATGCAGGACATAACATCACTATGTACAAAGTTTGTATCAAATAAAAGGATTCAATTTTCTGCCAAGTTGGGGTTTAACCTCTCCTAGATCCTGAGTTGTGCATAATTAATGTATTTTCAATATCTTTCAGCATTTGACTTTCAGAATTCTCTCTCAGAATTAATCTTAAAGATGTTTCAGTATTCTGCCTTCAGGAAGACAACTTGCTTTTAGCTCATGCCATAATTTTTGGTTTCAGTTTTTGGATGTCATGTATCACTCTGATTAAATGTCTCTTTCTTGCAGAAGGCTATTCTCACAGGAAAAAAATCTAGCTATTATCTAACAAATGTGTGGCAGTTAGTGCTAGCATGGGCTAGTATATTTTTAATGGCAGCAATCTCTTCCATTTTGTTGCGTGTGAACAAAACCTCTTGCCTGCTTTATATCATCAAAGAGCTTGTCCAGATTTGGCGGTTTTAGATTGGGTAACATCATGATGGACGAGTTGACAGTTCATTAAACCAAAGATTTTTTCCATCCACAATAGTCTGTCTTCTGTGTATTTACTATTATTAAAGCCTGCACAATAGCATCTGTAAATAAGACATGCCTTTGCTCTCCACTGTGTCGACTACTGATGGTGGATGCCTACTAACAAAAATAAAGCTAGGGTCCTGCTGAGCTAACTTTTAATTCAACAACACAGTGTGTATAAGTACACTAGTGCCATTGTGAAAGAATGGCTTTCTTCCATTAAAGCAACATTACTGCCCCTGATACTCCTGCCTGTCAAATACACTGAGGTTCAGAACAGTTTTGTCTGTATTTGCAGCAGTTCAGGACCCAAGCTGGTAGTAGGTAGTACGTATGACCTGTGCAGTTTTACATGCAGTAGCTAGCTTCCTAGCTTGTTCAGCCCCTGTGATGTTTGGGATGTACATTCTTTGAAGATTACTTCCAAAGAAAGGCATCCAAATCCTTAATTCGAGATTCTGTCTATTCCTGTGGTGTTTACATTCCAGTATGGCAGAAGATCACTGAAAAAAGAAAAGATGAAAATGCACTTTAAAAAAGGGCTTCTCAAAACAGGTCTCCTTCAAAGCATCACAGTCCTCCACCTCCTACCCTCTTTTAAAGACTGGGATTAATGTTTTGTGCAGGGAAAAATATACATTAGCAGGCAGCTTTGCAGTTTGCCCCAGTGCTCTTGCTGGAGAGCCATCCATGGCGAAGCCCTGGGCAGCGCGTGAGCGAGAGCTCTTCCTGCTGGAGCTAGGACATTTTTTATTAACACAGCTGCAAAGTTACTCGCTTCTGTTTTCCCCTCTGTTATCTTGGTGCTATTGTTTTTACTTGCTACTTAAAAACTACAGCCTCATCATCTTCCACAGTGCTTGCTTGCTTTTTTATTTTTTTTCCGTTTCGGCTGTATAATAAAAGGATCAAATATTTAAAATTGCTCGCATGTTACTTTATTAAATGCATTTGTAGGAGAATGGGAATAGTTACTGTGTGGCTTTCTTGTAGCATTGAAGCTTCCAATTGTTTAGTTTTGAATTCACTCTACTTAAAATATGCAGCATATTTTTTTATTTATTTTGTGTGAATATGGCGTTCATTAGAGGGCCTAATAACAAAGGCTAAAGCTTGGCACAGGGTGGCTGTTATGCAAGCTTTCCCACACGCAGCTCTGCCAGTACCCCTCAATTCTGACCTGCAATAATACCCTTGCTATTCTAGTCCTGGGCCTTGCCTGAGCAGCGGCTGCAAACTGTGTCAAATCATGTGTGTGCGATTTTTGTGATATAGACAAATGAGACCTTTAAACTCCTTTTTATTTCTGACCTTACAGTAAGTCATAGGTATTTTTAAAAACAATTTCAGCAAGTAATTTCTTAATAAACCAGGAGCAATGGCTGTAACAGGAGTGGTAAAAAGGAATTGATGAACAATTTCAAGATATACTAAACCCCTGTGTTTGTATGGGAAGGTAATGATTTAGAAAATCTGTATTCTGCTGCAATTATTGTTAACTTTAAGAAATTTTTAACACACCTCTGGCGTGAATGGGATTCTCTCTTTTTGTGTTTCTAGCAGATATTTAAGAGATGCAGACAGATGAGATTTTTTTTCTGGTTTATGATTTATCTTAATAAAGATGGCATCAGACATTCAGCCATCATTGTGGTATAGCAGCAGGAGTGAAAGGATCAATTCCTTGAAAGGATTTATGCCCCTGGAATTCTGAGGGGTTTTTAAGCAATGTTAAAAATTTAAGGGAACTTTAGTAACTAGTGAATGATCAGCAACATGTGGTATCTAAACTCTGATGGTGAGCAGGCTTTAAATGCAGACAATGCAAATAAGCATTCCAGCAAGCAAAAGAGATTCACCTACACATATGCAAATACTAAATCCCAGCAAAACATTAATTTTAAGATTAAAAATAGCCTTTCTGCAACCCGAGCACCTATGTAATGCTGCTTCTGTCCTTTAAAAAACAGTTTTATGAAGGAGCAGTTGAGCCAAAATTGAAAAAAGGGGGCATGTAGCCTTTCAGGCTACGATGATTAGTATTAAGATGAGTTGCACTTTAGCTAGGCTGAAACTTGTTCGTAACAGAATGTTAAATACTTACTGAAAAGAAAGATTATGTCTATCTAGTTACACCATTCCTTGATATATGCACCATGTCAGAGTGCCATTGTCTCCTGGGTAAAGACTGAGAGTTCAAATACCCACTATCTCTCCCCTGGTGCTCCAAATGCTCTGCTTTGAAGTTTTTATAATCCATCTGTCATCTTCTAGCAGGGAGGGCACATGTTCTGTACCACTCAATTATAGAATTCTCTTTCGCCAGCTACAATGAGACAGGAAAGAATGTTATGGGTGGTTGAGAGAAACTGTCAGATATACTAAATTCCTGGGATTCATATGGATGATGTTATTCCAGTGTAGGAACACAGCATGTGTTATTGTTAAAATGTATTAAGGATACATCTTGCATTGTACCATTTAAGCATTTTGATATTTGCATAGTTTTGTTGCTATTTGATTTTCATTTAAAATGCCGAAGCAGCTAAACAGTCTGAGGTTTCATAATTTCATTTGTTTTGGGTGGCAAAAAGTGACCAAATATGCATATATTTTGGAATATCAGAAATTATCATTATTTCTATTACAACAGTGAAATGGAAAAATTCTATTTTTTTTTTTTTTTTTTTGTGTAAGCACTGTGGAACAGTGGAACTGTTTATAGACCGGTAATATTTGCCATACCAATTGTTTGTATTATGATATGAACTGAAGGCCTGAAAATTATATGTGCTACCATCTGGTGAAAACAGGAGTAGCATTTCATTACGTGGAGCATATAAACAATAGCAGCAGTGTATTCTGAAATTATAGTTAATATTTTGCTTAAAGAAATCTACCTTATAGGGACCTAGCATGCTTGATAGCACTCTGGGTTTTCATGTACTCTGTCCCTGGGGTGATTTAATTTGTTGTCTTATGTGAAATGAGTTTGATGAGCTCAGCTAAGTCTCTTGTGGATATTAATTCATGGTGTAAGAGATCCCACATAGTTTTGCAGAGGCTGGCATGATTTTAAAATTGTGTGGTTTGCTCAGAACAGGGTCAGTATGTGTTGTAACAGAATTTATTGGAATACATAGATTTTCAGGGCAGATTTGTGGTACCAGTACTTGAAAATGGTTTTGTTTTTTCCTTTTTTTTTTTTTTTTACATAAATGTATAGTCTGGCATGAGTTGAGCAGCCCCCCTCAAATTCAGTTTCAAATGTACCTCTTTATTGGCTCCCTTTAAGGCTCCTGAAGTGGACCAGAGGCTGTAGGAGTCTCCAGATGGTGCAGACCCCTTCGTAAGCTGAAATCAAACTCCCACAAACGTGTTCTGAGCAGTCAGCAAGACAACCTCTTGCTCAGACTGTATCTGCAGTATAAATACCTCCTCCTGTTCCAAACAAACAGGAATCCTGCCATATCTGAAATCTGGCAACTGCTTTCAAATAAAATTTACTGTCGTGGCTTGCTATTTTGCAGCCTGTCTCCTGTCTGTTGGGTCCTCCAGGATGATGGGAGGGCTGGGCAGTGAAAGGGGGATGTCCCTTTTAGGTTAAAGAGATAAAGGGATTGCCCAGCAGCCAAATTCTGGTAAACTGATCCCAAATGGGTTTGGGCGAGGAACAGAAGGCAGTATCTCTGATTATCTGACCTGGGTTGGTTACAGTAAAAATGGAAATAAGACTTAAAAAAGCTCCAATGGAGAAATGTAATAAATTGGAGAAAGTATGATCCAAGATAAGATGG
>NC_080443.1:6999587-7012087 GCF_028018845.1 Melospiza georgiana | reverse complement strand
AACATAGGCTGTCATCAAAAGCCACATTTATCTTTTCGAAGGTGGGGCAAATGTTTAATGTTAAAAGACAGTAAAAGGTCAAGGTCATGGCTGAGGTCTGAATATTTTCCTTTCATAAAATTGTGTCTTTTGTCATTTACTTCTTGCATTTTTTTCATTTAAGTTTCAGCTTAGCTTCCCATTGCCAAGAGGATGTTTTGCTGATAAAAATGAAAGATCAGGAAGAGAGTAAATCTGAAATAATTGTGAACTTCGCTCTGTTGTACTTATTATTACCATGTGGTTAGCAGCTGACCAACTTAAGCCGTTTTTATTTACACTACAAAACTGAGCAGCATTGTCCTAGCAAAGTACAACTTTTATTTAATCACTAGCCTATGTTAAAATGGAGTTCAGGGTCTCCCTTCATCTCACAGAAGCAAGGAGGTAAGGTTGAAATGACATCCTTAATGTACCTCATTGGGCCTTGTTATTGCAGCACATATGGTACACTATGAAGGATTACCAATTGTTAGAGGACCCCTGCAAGAGTTGGGCACGGTGGGGGTGAGTTAAGGATGACATTTCAGCTTTAATTCCCCTCTTGTTTTCCCTATTACCTTTTTACTGTTAACATTTCTTCATTTATTTATTTTTCAGACTAAATTTTTGCCTCTTGGATATTAAAAGTCGTCCTCCTGTATGAAAAGGGGCTGGTGTTTTAACACAGAAGGAATTGGAGACCAAAAGCTTTTAGAAATGGTTATTTCAGGGCAGCCACTTTCTGTTCATGTTGTTGTGCAGTGAGAATAGCTGGAAACCCGAAAATGTGCCAAGGTTTTAAACACCATGAGATTTAGTGTGAAAAAGGACTGAGTGAATGTTTTGTGCAGTACACGTTATTTTCATGTTTCTTGATTAGGTCCTTGGTTAGAAGAGGAGTGTGTGCCTATCTGTGAACTTTCACTCAAGTGTCCCAAAGTTTCTGCACTTACCAAGTTTAACAAAATTACTTTGAAACAGTTGCTTAGGAAGGTTTCCTACTGAGCAGCAGCCACCCACCTCTAAGGTGGAACAATAAAGCTATTTTTACAGCCTGTAGCAGAAGAGGACAGGAATAAATACATCAACCAGATAAAATTGCTGTGAGAGCTGAGGTGGTGGGATGGTAGCATTTAAGATAGCATTTGACCAGGGGTTACAACTTCAAAAGTGTCTCAGGGAACTACATGCCTGTGGCTTATATCTTCTGAAGTGTGTGGCCTTTTGGGGTTTGAGGTGCTTGAGCTACATTTTAGTGGGATTTAGGTGCCTGAATAAGGGTCAAGGGCTTGCATGGCTTTGGGCTTCTGGCCCTGCGTTCCATTTTCAAAAGCCCATTATGCACATCCCTTAAAATGTATCCCAGGGTGGTAAATTTAATACAATCAAAGCTCTGTGCACTACTGTCAGATGTTTGTTATGGCCAACCAGAATTCTGCTTTTCAGAATTAAATGAAAATTCAGTTTATAGATGCCTGGTTTCTCTCTATTATCTTGGCACACTGATTCGGTGCTGTCTTGTAGGATGTAGTGCCACCTCCTCTATCAGCATGCTGTCTCCTCATTATCATTTAATTATTTATTGTTTCTATTGCAGAACACTTGGGCCTACTCAGGGAACAGCTGTCTGTGCTGGGGTGGAGCTGAGTATTTGGGGAATGAGTAAGTAGAAGTAGTTGCAGTAGCAGTTAGGATGGAGAAGTTAAAGAGTCTTCTGTTTAGAAAGAAGAGATTGTTTCTTTAACTAGGGCATGGGGAAAAGCAGCAGGTTTGGGAATTACTTGAAATATTTGAGACAGAGAATAAGGAGTGGCACTGAAGGAGGTAAGGAAATGGCATTGCACATGAACTGTGACAAAATGGGGAATGGCATCAGATTGAAAGGAAAGATACATAAAGTTCCATTTGATCCATTCAAGCTTAAATTGCCAACATAATTGGCAGAGGTGGTCCCAGGTGCAGACAGGTGTGCAAAGCTCAGGTGGGGACGCTTGTAGGAGGTGGATGTGGGTGTCAGTGACATAAACTTGGAAGAAGGCACATGGGCAAAAAAGAGATGCCCCAGTAAGAAAGCAGGGATGGAGAGGGGGTAAAACATCACAGTGTGGGACTCCACAGAAAACTGGAGATGGTAGGTGTGTTGTAGCAAATGAGATAAGGAACAACTTAGCAACAAGAATGGTAAAAATATAGATTCTTGGAGCAATTAAGTGATCTTGGCTGCTCTCCTGCTGAGGCACTGGCATGGATGCATTTGTTAGATCTGGTGGGACAGCAGCACAAAGTGGTTATCTATTTGGGAGCAATTGTCATATTATTGTTCATATGCTCTGAAAAATGTATTTAGCGGTTGCTGCAGCCAATTTTCAAATGCTAACTTAGCCATTATCCTCACTTTTTATGACTCAAAATATGAGTCCACATTATGGATTTGTGCTTTGAAAACCAGCAACTTATCACTACATTTTTATGGACTTCTACAACCCAATGTGTGTTGATAGCCTTCTTAGATTTTTTTTTTTTAATATCAAAATTGTCTTATCCTTATGGGGCCTATAATATTTTCTATAATCAATTTCCTCTTGTTTTCTCAGCCAAAAGAATCTGTATATTCCTTTTTTTGGGGGGGATATGCAAGAGAGGTTAGCTGGAGTTACTGGTCCTTACTCAATGCTCTTTAACCAGGTTTGTGCTGCCTGCTCTGCTCAGCCCTTCCTGTGGGCAGGAAGACATTGCCTGCTCTGCAGTCTCTCAGACACACTCTTTGGTGGACACTTGGAATAGGGTGATGCTCTCCTGGAAATTTCTGAGGCCATGTGAATGCACAGGAGAGACAGGGTCATGTAAAGAGCTTCACTTCCTTTTTGCTCTTGTGCAAACTGAGTCTCTCTAACCATTCTGCTTAACAAACAAATCCTGTTCTCTTGCTTCCCAATTTTTATTGTCTTTGGAGGCATATTGATGTTCACCTGCCCAGATATCTTTACAGCTACTAATGAAAAAATACCTACATTAACAACATAGACACAAGTGCACCTTGGGATGAATGTATTATTTATAAAGACTTACCATCACACCCCTCACAGTTACATTTTATGCTGCTTGTGGGTGTACTCCTGTGTCTTGTTGGCAATGCAATTAGTTGCACTGTGGGAGATTCCCAGGTTCAAAGCCAGGCATGTAAAATCTATTTCACCCCTTTTTAATATGTGGGTCTTTTTGTAAACGAAAAGAAAAAACCCAAAATCGTGGCACCCCTTCACAAACAAAGCAGAATAACACTATTTGTGAAAATCCTTACAAAGTCAGATCCAGCCTCTGCTGCTGCTTTTTATACATTATAGCTCAGCATAGTTGTACTAGACCAGTACTGCTCTGCAGGTGGAAGTGTGAGGGCCATTGAACACTTTAAGTTTTTCCAGTGGATCACAATTACAGAAACATCTGTGCTAAATAACTTTGTGCAGATGCACTGTGAAAATTCAGTGTTCAATAGCCCTCAACATTTCTAATTTCTTACTTGTGGTGGTGTAGTTTAGAAGTTGCACATTGGGTTGCAGTATGAAGCATATTGGAAACATTTGTGAAGGGCCTTTGCAGAATGCTTATGCTGCAGTGAAAGTGCTCCCAAGCGCTTTTGTTTCTTTATTTAGACTTATTCCATTTGAAAATGGACAAAATGCATGCTAAGGATGCTGTTGATATAATGCTGCGTGAGAGAGTGCAGAGGGCTGGGATGGTTGGTTTGAAAAAATACTAAAATCAAAATTCTTTTGTTAAACTGGGTACAGAAGGGAAACTTGGAAAAGCTGAGTTTTAACTATTCAATGCTACAATGAGGTCATACCATTTGAAGAAGTTGGATGCATATGTTTCCTCAGGAAACATATTCCCTGCCTCTGTTCTCTTTCCTCTAGGTGCTCTATATTAGAGCAGCAGAAACCAAGTGAAATATTGAGGAGCTCAGGGGCAGTTCTGTGAGTGCCTTGGATGATTCCAAGCTTAACTTCCATAAAACAACTAGAAGGTCTAAATGCAGGTCGTGTTTTGGTGCTCATTTTAAGGGGTTGGTTTAATTTTTAACATGATCTATGGAAATGCTTTAAACAGGTCTGGATTCCAGCTTCAGTGGTGAAAGATTTGCTGGAATATTTTTCCATGAGATACCCACTGAGGGATTTTCAGTACTTTTCTCCTTCATCAGGACATCGATGAAATTGTCTGGACTGGAGTTAACTATGTATTTCCAATTTGAGCCTGGTCTGTTGGGATAGGCAGCAAAAGGGACAAGTTGTGCTACTAGTGTGATATTTATCCTCTGTTCCTCATAGGCTGAGCTTATCCCATATCATGGCAGTCAGCCCAGCTCAGCAAAAGCCATTTCCACTTCATTTCTCAATGTCTGATTTTGCTTCCATTGAAGTTAATGGCAAAACTCCCACTGTCTTCAAGTGCAGAGGGATCAGATATTCAGAGAGGTTGGCTACACTTTTTGTGCTTTCATCTGCTTGGAAGTCAAATTTTGCACTTAACTTCTTTTGATCTCTTTGGAAAACTCAAGCTCTACTCATTTTCCCCCAACGATTTCTGCAGCTTGATGTTACACATTTCTGTGATTTTACTGGTTAGATGGAACTTGTTATTTCTATTTTATGTATTGTTTCATAGAGTAATTTCACTTTAATGAAAGCATAGAAATCTGCTTCCCTGTGATCAGATGTTGTTGCTGTACTTTAAATCACTGCAACCTTTCTGTGGACTTAGGCTCTTGTTAACGAAGGTCATGATGACTGGCCATACATAATTATTTGTGTTAATGAAATACTTGGCTGCATTTATGGTCCATTCAGAAACAAGTATGAGTCTGATAGAGACAAATATGTTTTTCAGTGTGGATTTACATACATTTATGGATTAGAATCAGGCATTCCTCCTTTTATAGTCAGTGTAGGTTTAACTAGGTTAAAAGGTTTTCCTGAATATTCATCCAGACATTTCTTTTGAAATAAGCTTCTGGTTTAAGTTTTGCACAAATTAAAAAGTACATAAAAACTGGAGGAGGAGAGGAGAAGGGAGTTGAAAAGAAATGAAAAACTAAGTATATTTAAGTTTTAGGGCTTACAAACTCCCAAATTTCAGAGCTTCATGAAATTAAAAGGTTAGCTATGAATAACCACAATCAAATCTTTTCTTTTGTCCATATTTAATTCAAATGAGATTGCTCCATATTGACTTCTAATGCTAAAAGGCCACCCATCATGGAATCCCTGCAGCCAATGAAGCAAGCAAGTGAATGCTTTCTTAAATGATGCTAATCAGTCCAGAGAGGCCTGCCCTCTATCCCCATCAGTATTCTGTAATTCAGATGTGCTGATAACCTGAAATTGAATGTGTCAGTATGCAGACATGTGAAGAAAAAAGGAAACTAAAAGGCAAAAGAGGCAGCTATAGAGACAATGCCTGTTTGATTTTTTTTTTCTTCTAAGGGAAGAATAAAAGGAATAGTTAGTAGTTGTTCTTCAATGCTTACTGAGTGCTATACAGGAGCATACAGAAAATTCATAAAGAGGCTAGACAGCCAATTTCCAGATGGAGAAAAAATGAAAAAAAAAAAGTAAACAACACAAACAAAAAAAATCACCAGCTCAACAAACCCTAGATGACAAAACAAAATACATTTTAGAAAGAGAATACCAACTGGTATTACTAAAGTGTTTCTGTGTACCTAAAAATGTTCCAGTCTAAATGCTTGAAAACAGGGCTCTCTCACCCTTGCAGTATCCAGCAGAAGTCAGTTGCTACATCTTTTCTGCATCTTGATTTTTCCCAAAATTTAGATTTCAGCTGTTTTATATCACATCTGGTTTAAATTTTGAACAGACACTTTCATGTCAGATGCAGATTTTCTTCCAAAAATTATCATACATTTGCTGTTGTATTAGATAGTGTTGTATCAAAAAATAGATCAATTTATTTATTTATTGATGCTTCCTTCAATATAATAATTATTGAGCTTTCTGAAATAATTTTTGCAGAAACTTTGGTCTCCTTCAAGCCTGTTGTGCATATGTAAGGGGAGGCACACATCTGAAGGCAGAACTGGGTCCTTTGTTCTTCAAATGTTCTGCTGCTTCTCATAATGTATGTTGAAGATGTTGCTTCAATTTGGATTTGACCCTTTGGGCTCATACTCAAGTTCTGCCTCATATTTTGCAAAAAGGAGCATTGGAATATATGCTCTTATTGCATAGAAATGTATGATGTAAAAACTCTGTCATATATGTTTTTCATTATGTTAGCCGTGGAAGATCTTTTCTCCTCTGACAGCTCCTATCACAAATTTATCAGAGAGAGGAATAATACTGGTGGGTAGTGCAGAGTTGAAATCTGGGGCATTGAGAGAAGATGTGTTAACTAAATTATACTGAGACAGTTTGCTTATGGGAGTTGTGGTGGGTGGTGCTGTAGAAAGCCCTGTAGCTTTTCTTGTCAATGGGTTGCAATGGAGACAATGCCAGTGTCTCTTTAATAAGGGGAACCGGGGGCATCAGGAAGAGCGACAGCTGGCCCCAGTTTGGTGAGTGGGTCAGCTGGCAAACCTGGGCAATGAGCATGGTCTCTTGAACCCAGCACAACCTACCAGGGGTGCTGTCAGCCCCTGGTGCTGTTCCCAAGCCCTGGGTGTGCTGTTGGAGGTGCGTTGGAGCTGTGTGTGCAGCAGCTGTGCCGGGCCTGGGGGATGCTCGGTGGCCCTGGGCTCACCTGGCCTGCAGGTGAACAAGTGTGAGGCTGCTGGTGACTGTGGTGGCCATGAGTCAAAACTTAGCATTGGGGAAACTGATGAAGAAGGAACAGTTCCCATCTTGAACCCATCTTGAATGTTGTATTTGTCACTCTGGCTGCAGTTATGGGGCACCTGCAGACCTTGTTGTAGCTGTAACTGTTTGAGGCTGCCATGGAACAATCTGTTGGGAAAGATGATTTTTTCCCAATTCCAGTTAAAGATCAGTGTACTTTTCGGGTCTGATTGAAAGTATTTTAAAGGTTTTGGTAACTGCTTTAGCTCCAGAGGACGCTGGTGTGCAGTTTTGTGTTCTCAGTGCACCCTCCAGGTCTGGAGCAGGAGTGGATGGAGGCTCTCAGGGCTGCCCAGCTCTGCTCCCAAAACTGAGCAGTGAACGGGGCACCAGATTCCTCACAGCTGCTGGGCAGGTTCACGTTGACTTGCATGTGGATGGCCTAATGCTGCCACCATTAGCCTGATTTTCAGTGTGCTGAGGACTGCAGCTTCTGTTAATCAGTGGGATCTAAGTGTAATTAGTGTTTACTGAGGGACCACTCAGATGCCCTGCTGCCATGGCTTTCCAAGTCTGTTGATGGAATGGAAAGAGACCAAGAACCAAACCCTGTTCTCTGGTCCCCTGTCTGTCACCAGGAGATTAGAGGCTAGCCTGAACAGGATGGAAATGACATCCTGAATTTTAATTATTTATCTATGCACTTTTTTATATCTTCTCATTGCTTGGGTATTTCATCTTATCTTAAAAATATTTATTTGAAATTGTCAGTGATCAAAGGCTGGGAAACAAAACTGAGCTGGATGTGATTTTTTTTTTTCTTTTGGAGGAAATTGGAGTGTCAGGATAATTCTAGTGTATGCAAACTTTACAAGATGAAGCCTATCCAAATGCTACATCCTTAAGCATCATAGTAGGAGATTAAAACTAACATACATATATATGATCAATTTTACCTACCATGAAAATTCAAAGATAACTGGTATATCTTGTTTTTAATTTAAATTAAGTGATTTTTACTTGATCATTTTATATACACACATGCATGCACTCGCTCACAAGCACACGTCTGTGTACTGAATTGATAAAGAAAGAACTCTGGTTAAATAATCCACTTTTGTCTGACAACGGAATCAGTTATAGAGGTGCAAATATGCAGAAAGCTATTTGGAAATGCATCCTCGTAGTTGTCAGGTTTTATTATGCAGGAAGGTGTCATGTTTGTTACGAAGCTGAGTGCAGATGGCAGAGTGGAAGAAATGGATCACTAATTTTAACAATGATTAATGAACAGAGATAGAAAATGAATTACATTGGACTATCGGAGGCAAGAAATATTTTTGAGAAAATTTTGACTCATCTGCTGTGCTGTTCTCTGTAAATTATTTTCTGAAATTCTATATGTTGTCAACAGTTGACTGCATTTTCCATTACTGCCTATTTCTGTTCTTAAGTACTTTTGTGTTATTAGAGATACATAATTTAAAAATACCAATACATTCCTGATTACTTAGAGAAAGTATATAGTAACAGTATGAATGTTCCAAAGGCTCTGGCCACAATTGTCCTGTTCTATAATGCTTTCTAATTCTTCACCCTTTTATTGCTACGTTAGAAATATTTAGCGACATTTTATCCTCTTATTAATAAGAGGAGGTGGCTGGGATGAGGAATCCTTCTGCGTTCTTTATAAAACTAAGGGAAAAATGTAGACGCAAAGTTAACAATAAAACCCAGCCAAGTGGGTTAACGTGGTTTTAAGCTTAGAGTGCTGATTCCACCATTTGTGATTTCACAGTCTAACTGGGAAAAACATACACACAGCTGCTTTTTAAATTGCTGCCACCCACGTGCTCCCCTCCTTCTCTCCCAACTCTGCTGGTGCAAATGCGCTCCCCGCGCTTCCCCACGCGCTCAGGGCCAGTCTCGCACATCCCCGGCTGCAGGGGGAGAACGGAAGTTGCCTCTAAGTTATAATTTGTTGTTTATCCTTGTTTTACAACCTGCTGAGATGTGCAGCCTCCCCAGCTAAGCAGAGCCTCTTGCTGTTGGGATTCGAGGGCTGTGTGGGGTTTGTCCGTCCTCAAAGGAGGATTAGTTCTGCTTGGAAAGAGCTGTGTCCTCACCCCCTCTTCCTTCCAGTGTTAAAATATATATTAAAGAGAAGAGAAAGGCAGTGACTGAAACAGAATTAAATGTCAATTAGGGAGAGGTTCAGAAGTTGAGGTAAAGTAGGGTCAAAGGCTGGCTGGGTCTCCAGCAGTGCTGTGAGGTGTTTGCAGGGGGAAGGAAGGAGGGAAAAGGGTCTGACAGGTGAGGTGCTCATGCCCATGTTGCTGCTGTCTGGGAGACGTGCAGGTGAACTCTGTTAGAAGCCAGGGTATTCAGCAAAACAGTGCCTTGGTGTTTTTGGAAAGCTCCCAGGCATGTGTACATAAAATCCCAGGATTTCACATCCTGGATGCCTTTTCATGGCATTGTGCTGAATCTCTCCTCTGGTCTCCAGGGCTGGACAGTCTCCTGTGGTCTAGTTGTAGGTACTGGAAGGTAGATGGTTGTGTTTTTGCTGTGTCTCTAGGGTGTTTGCTGTGTTGTTTTGGTGATTATCATGCTGGTAAGTTTTGGCAATTCATTGCATGATGGTTAATTGCATTGCAACTACCTGATATCACACCAAAGCACAGCTTAGACCTCTGTAACAGGTTTTGTTCCAGGCAGGAAAGTGCCCCTCTTTATATTTCACCTGGATTTGACCTGTCACTTCTGATTAACCATGTGTGGTAGGTGACTATGCTTCAGTCCATGGCTGACACCTCCTCCTGTTGGATGCTTTATGTCAGCATGGCTGTCTGTACTTTCTGCTGTTTGAGGACCTGATCCTTTTACTTGTGTGAAGAGCTCACTCAAGAAATCTCATTGATTTCAAGAAGACTGTTTGTGTGCAAAAAAAGTGCTTGGCAGGATTCAGTCTCAGGCAAGCAGCTTCATTGCTAGATTATCCTCTTCTCTGTATGCAAAATGATAACCTAAAGATTGCTTGCTGCTGTGTAAAAGAAAACAATAACTTCTGGGGTAGGTGTAAAATTATTCAATAAATCTGCACACTTTCCACATAAATGATCTCTTTTCTGCAACATCAGGCTCTGGTAGGAGACACATGTTCCCAATGAGATGTTGGGCCAGCAAGGAAATGGCAATTCCATGTCCATTGCCTCTCACAGGCATCAGGCTCAATCCTGCTGCTGCTAAGTGTGTGGCACTTGTGATTTTTAGCCTTAGGATAGGAGCTGCAGGAGATGCGTGGTTTGAGAACTTGAGACTCAAGTTTCCAGAAGCTTTAGTCATAAGTACAGGTGTATATCATACTCATGAACGATTAGCTCTATCTAAATTGTGCTTACACTTGCAGAAACACCTGAAAAATACACTGCTCTTCAAAATACATCAGGGGACATTTCCCTATAGCATTTTGAGTCATGGAATACATAAAGTTACCTGGAGTAATTTGAACTTTTATCATTGGTTTCTACCTGTGCTCAAGATTTGTGACTTCTTCCATATTCTGTTTAAAGATGTGCCCTAATCTTGCTTGAAAGTATTGGGGAAAATTTAAAGTGACTTTATGAATGGCTCTAACTCTAGGATTTTGCATGTAATTATGGTCCTGATGGGAACATACTTTAGAAAAACAACTACTGGAACAATACAAGTCCTGCTCAGGTTACATAGCATATGCTAAACACTGTGAAAACATACCCTGTGCTTTAGTGAACAAGGTAGAAATGCTCCAGGGAGCCAATTTAGAATGTGACTTAAGGCATGCGTGGCTTTCTGTCTGCGCTTCTTTTGGCAAACTGGTGACACAGCAATGGTGGCTGGGAATCCCTGGCAAGTCCCTGAGATTGCTGTGCCCAGACCCTCCTGAGGATGGGCAGTTTTCAGCCTTGGGCCTTGCCTTAGTTTTAGAAAATTATTTTGCTCTCCTGCTTCTTTGTGTCTTTGCATGGCAGAGCGGAGTGTGGGATGTGGAACTTGGATAGAGGGACAAGGGAAATAATGAGGCTTTGACAAGCCACTGCTTTCCCTACAGTAATACTATTTTCCACCTTGCTAATAAACAGTTAAAATGTCTTCTTTTTTGTGTGTGTGTGTATAGGATCAATATATATGCAGTGAAGTGGCTGTGATCAATGTGCTGATTTAGATTTTCAAAATTTCCTGTTTGATACTATAGTTCTACTTGAATATGTTACTATATATATAGATAAAGACATGGTTTTGTACTTATTGAGACATGTTATTTAACTGAATGTTGATAACATTGCAGACATGAGGGTATGGGTGTGAATAAAAATCCCCTGTGGTATTTCTTAGACCTCAAGTGGCTCATCTTAATTTCTTATGGCATCTTATTAGTTGAAGCTAATGCAAGTAACCTTAAATAAATTTTGCTTCACTGTTATATAAAAAGCAGGAAGCACAATGAAATAAAGTGTTTTTAAAGCATTAGTTTTCTTGGTGTGACAGCTTATGTGCATAAACAATTGAAAAATATTTGTGAGACCGACACCTTGGTTATCACCATTATCTTTGACTTAACTTGAAATACTGGGGAAGAAGAGTTGGGTTTGCACTGACATTGATATTTTCCACTTGAGTGCTTCTGTCCTTATGTTCTTCAGGGAATATGCAATACTCTGCTTTAGAACATTTAATACATTTATGTAATGTATATACACGCAAACCAAGGTGTATGTATAGCTGTTTCAAGTACAAAATATTGATACTAACATGAGCTATACCATGATCTAGAGGATATCTAGGAGGCCTGTCATACTTCTATTACTTCAGGTAAATAACTGATTGACCTTTGTGGTGTGCTGATACTTCACTAATCAGAACCTGAAATCTGTATAACAACACTTCATTTACTTGATAGACAAAAGAACAATTGCACTTGAAGTAATGTGATTTCTAAATAGACACTGCCTGTCAAAAATAAATGCATTAGAAGTAAAATGTAGCTCAAGGAGACAATTAGCAAACAGAGGTGACACTGTAAACAGGTGCACCCATTATTCCCAAAGCTTGTGGCAATATATTCACATCTTTTAGACTGATGGAAGATCATGTGACAGTTTGGTGAATTATCTATCTGTATCATCTGACTGATGAAGCCTGCTGCAGTTGCAGATCATTTAAAAATGCATCTCACAAATTACATGGTAGCTGGGAAAAAATGCAGGTTTTTCTGAACAATGCTTTTCTAAAGCTATGTGCTGGAATACCTAATTTTTCTTTGAAAGGATGTAGACCATTTCATTATGCTATGTATACAGTCAGTTAAGGTTGTGCAAATTCATTACAATGTTTGTTAATCTATAAAACATTTTCTATTCCAGTTTTAGTGACATTGAATATTTTTTTATGTGCTATTTCTGAAACATTTTTTCCTATGAGCTGAAAGGGAATAACACATTTTTATATAGACTTCTTAAATCGCTACTTATCAAGGAAGATTTGAGATGAGAACATTTGACCTACATCTTTTTGCGGGTTATTGGATTTTTTTTCTACATAGAGAATGTAAAACAAACAAGAAAGAATCTATAAACAAACTCCCTCTTTCTTTCTCTACTAGACTGTGATGAGAGCAGTAACACTCATGAAATGTCCTCGTAT